>NC_135023.1:16026996-16331640 GCF_051020955.1 Megalopta genalis
TCTATGTTATTGTTCGAACATTTCTATTAAACCGGCTAGTTACCTGAATCAGTTTTTGATAGAATTCTGTTGATTTTATGCGCTCGCCCCTATTTCTTGTTTTCCGTACGAATTTCGCACGGTTTAATTGATTCATCATTCCCTTCTGGAAAAATGAAAATATCGACACTATTTCTGAAAAGATCGATTAATTAACTGCGTTCGTTTCAAACTTGAACTTTTGCATATAAATAGACCTTTCATCGGTGTCACACCTCGATTAAAAACTAGGACGTCGGGCACACGAAAAGGATAAAAATCAAAACTGTCAAAACTGGAACAAAAAGAAATTTATGATCGAGTGTTTGTCACTCACACCGACGTTTCCTATTAAACTATGTACCGTGACATGTACTACATTCGCATAAGAGATCGCGCACAATTTACACGTGCATATTTTTCAGTAATACTATTATTGTTCACGCAGCGCAGACTTCGTTTATATTTCTTTCGTCGTCTAAAGATATACGAAGGATGATATTTAAAATTCGATTATAAAACCGTTCGATTTCGTACAGTTTGTTGAGCGTTGAGAGATGATTTCTTTCGCAGTGTCCCGAGAATGTTTTATGCCGAGAAAGAAGCCCCGAAGATACGCTATCAATGGTAGGGCCGGATTCGCGTATCAGAAAAACATAGACACGAACGAAATCTTTAAAACCTGCCAGAACGACGGCGTGATAACACACACGAGTCTGATTTACGAGCATGAGTTATAGGGGCCCTTACCGAACCCGAGGCTCACTTTATTCGATCCTATAAAATCGTCAGTATAGATATTCGATTGTAGGCTCAGCCGACATATTAGACTAGCGAATATGAAATGCAGGCGTTTCGCAGTCTGAATCCTGCGGGAAGATAACGCGAGTAAAGTGACACTTACTTATCAGCCGTTTTCACAACTTACCCCGAAGGGTGTCCCGCGATAAATACATTTTATGCATCGTAAAAAAGAGGTATGATCTGCCACCTGAATTATTGTCGTAGCAAAATTCAATCGATCCATATTTCTTTAGCAGTTTCTCATTTTATCTGCTGTCAATGCATTTTCTTAATATTCAATGATATGGCAAATTCTATCAGTAAAATGAACGAAGTAGAAGTAGGTTTAAAATTGTTGCAATAATTGTTCACTTACTACCGGACCTCAATCTATCCATTTTTGTTCATTCGTTGAAGAAATTTGCGGTATTTATTCGTATACGTACGAGTAATTGTAGTTGCTCGTCTTTAGTTTGAAATAAAAATAGTATCCTATTTATATAACCCCTTCTTATTAATACTAAACTTAGGTCTGTTTAGGGGTGGGGGGTCATTTTCAATCAGTGTAAGGAAAAGTGCAATAAATATTATTCTTTCTGTTCGAGGTATATTTATTTATACTATACTGCTGAATAATACATTTAGGTAGCAGCAATAATAAAATATAAAAAATGTATAAAAGAACATTGTTAGAACAAAAGTACAAGTTCAAAATTCTATCGATATTTCTTGACCCTCTTTAAAGCATACTAGGGTTAACATTTAAACAGCGAACCTTGCTGACGAAAATATAACCCGGAGTAATTATTAGGATTATGTATAATTTTATTTATCAATTTTGTTGAACATATTTTTTAAAGGTACTTCTTTTAGACACGGTTACACGGTAATACATAGTTTTAATGGTTCGAAACAAGATAGTCAAATAACAATATTTATGCTCTGGGTCCAAATCGACTCGAGCCACGCCGTCCGTGCGTTAATACAGATAATTTTGACAATATCGTTTAACTTAAAGAATTAATGAGTTTTAAGCACAGAAATTAAATTCTCTTGTGTTTCAAAAGCATGCAGCATTATACATATGGAGTAGATAACCTGGTAGCTCTTGCATAGTAAAACACAAAGCTTATCTCGTCCAATAAAATACCAGCTTATACCATTAGCAAATATACTTTGTAATTCACTACTATCATGAACATTATCTTGTTGTACGGCAACAATTCTACATGTTCGTAGCAGTAGCAAAAATAACTGATGAGTTATTATTGTTAAGGTTATATTTCATTATTTAGTAATTAATTATTAAATTATTAATTATTAAGTTATGTGTTTATACATCATTGTTATTATTCTCCCACAAAATAATTTACGAATTATTATGCATTTATGCATTATAATCTGCGAATTTTATGCATTTATAACACTCATTATAATATATTAATGAGTAAAAAATGAATCACTAAAATGATAAAGAGAATGGGACACTATCCCATTACTTCGAACTTATCCAAATTATTAACAATAGAAGTACATCTCCATTTGCACAATGATCTGCAGTCTAGTTATTAATATATGATGTATATAATATATGTTATAGTATATAACATATATTGTCGTTACTATTAAGAATTTCTATATATTTAAAAAATCTTTAATTCTGTTATGTTTGCCTAATATGCCAAGTGGTTTACGTGGAAGAATCCACTTAAATGTCTTCTTCAGTTGCGATGACATAAGAAACACATTGAATGGACAATGGAGAAGTCAAGGCACAAATAAAAAATGTAGAAACTACATTTTTAATTTTGTGCATTAATTGATAAGTTTGTATTAAGTAGTTCACTTTTAGCTACCTTCAAGAAGTCCACTGTATGTACAATACTATTTTTTATGCTTGTACAATGTTTGTATATTCACAATTTAATTGAACATTTTCTGCTAACAATAACAACAGTTCGTTCAATATTTCTTATAAAATGTCATAGCCATATGATTACAATTATTATCTGTGATCATAAAATATTAATATATTAGAAATGCTATCAGAGAAAGTATATATCACTTAACTCCTATATCTGTACACCAAGTATAGTTTGTTTCGCACAACGATAGTCAAGCTATTATTCCTTCAAAGTATAATTGACTGATCAATATATATTGATATTGTGTTTTAAAATCCGCTAATGTAACAATCATTATCGTACTTTGTACGTAGCAGCCGCTGGTCATAATACATCAACGTGTAATGCAACGTCGTCTCACACGATAATTAATTACGGTATAAATCCTTCAACTGCCTTGAGAAATAAAAGAAATTAGCAGAAATGAATCGTTCAAGTGATAGAAAATCGATCTGAGATATTTATAGGCGCTGTAATATGTAGTGCCGTGAATCATGGCGTATGCGACTGTCAGTACCATGTGCAACAACTGTTAGTATAGTGGGTGGAGCCAAACATCACATTTCTCGTGTGAAAAATAATCTTTCCGACCCTCTGATAACGCTCGATACTCGAGAGAAGAAGATATTAGTTAGAAAACGTAGTTGACAGCCTCGGAGCGGCCAGCAATACGCAAAGAGTTCAAAGGATCATGGCTTCCTAAGTAAAAGAAAAAAAAGGGGAATTTTCTGCTGAATTCTCGCGAAAGAGAACCGCATCGAGCGAAAGATAGTGGATACAGTGGCATTTGGTACTTGTTCGATCGCCATGTTACACGAGCAATCGGAGAAAAGAGATACTCGAACGATTTATCATGTCCCGCATGGTCAGTGTCGGTCGTGTTCTTCCTTTTTGGCTTGGCCAATGATATCTTACGTTCCAAACGGTCGCATTGGTTTCTTTGGTCCAAAAAATACGCTGAGAGTGAGCTCCGTGGGGAATACAATGGCAACGACTGGACAGTGGGCGTTTATGCAAATAACTATTTTCGTGGGAAGCAGCTTCAGCAAATTATGCTAAAAAGACGTGCCAGTTACTGTGGCCTCGTGACTACTGCGTGATGCTCGGATTATTTTTGAACAAAATTTAGCTTTCGAAGATCGGAACGTGTTAACTCTGGCATGCTTAGTAATCCTGCATGCCGTTGTAAAACACGATAAAAATTGGTGAAAGAGATCGTTTTAAATAAATGAATTCCAGTGACAGATGATAAAGTAATCAGGGAAAGAATTTACAGAAAATATCAACGTAATAGAACAAGTTAGAAAATTCTGCTGTGAACTTCTGATTGCTCTCAAGACAGATTAGAAGGTAAAGAAAACGGTTTTGCAGATAGCTCTACTTGAAAAGAACAAATGTAAAACTTCATTATACAAACTTATTTATACAAACGTATTTACGTATCATCTATGTTAATTTGGAATATTTCGACTATTATTTTTATAGTAAGGTATATATAATACTATAAATAATAGTCAAAATATTCCAAATTAACATAGATGATACGTAAATACGTTTGTATAAATAAGTTGGTATAATGAAGTTTTACATTACATATATATAATATATAATTGCATATATTATATACTGCATAATATTTATAATAAGGTACATATTATGTACCCCATAATATGTATAACGAAGTACATATTATTTGTGTTAATTTTATAAAGCTTATGGTCGCCGATAATGTATAATTTTACACGCGCATGGGCTAAAAAATCTAGTTTCGCATTCTCGAAAGTTTTTCATCTCGATGACGAACTTCTCGGAATACATGCGACTTTATTTATGATATTACGCTATAAAACGGGAACCTCGAAACTAAATAATTAATGTAACACAAGCTGCAATGCAATACCGCTGGCACCAATAACGCATTTTTCTTAACTAATGAAGATTACCCAGGACACCGCAATATTTTCTTGTAACGGACACCTATAATTTATTTCTTCTTTCTGTAGTTAAATTTAATGGTCGCCACACCGTATAATTAAGTACCTTGATCATTTTACCCGGTGAACTTGTCACTTCCATTAACTCAAACGAAGTAATACTATCGCGGCGTAAAATCTTCTCGAGTGGCATATTAAAAATGTGCGCAAATTAATTGGTGCAGCGATGGTTGGTTCGCAACCTTGCGCGATGGAATCTAAAAATCTAGGAAAAATCTAGGATATGGTGTTTTATTAATTAAAAAGAAACAATTAACACGTCGAACGTCAAGCCCGCGTTATAACATTCTGCGAAACCTGCGAATACCGTGTTTTAATAATCTCATTTCAATTTTTTTTATCAAGAAATGGTTAAGTACCTTCTTCTATGATTATCAAATTATTTATGTTTTATTTATATAAAAGGATATAATTTTTTAAATTTGATAGTTTTATGAACACAGCCATTACATATATTTAAAATTATATTTTTATAATACAAATTAAAAACTGAAACATATATGTACACATGTATTTGAAATATTAATAAGATCCCAAGTTATTGTTACTAATTCAGGACAGGCGATATCGATGTCGAAATACCAAGAGAATTCCCTACATCGTTCCACATATCTGATATTTCCTCATACTCTCTAATTATTATTATTATTAAATGAAGTAATTGAAACTCAATTTGAATAGTACGATTAAGGATAATTCTCGTGAAATTGAAGGGTTCCTATTAAACAGAACCCTTGTTATCTCCAATTCGTTAGCCGTTTATGAGAAAATTATGCATTTCTAATATTACCATCGAATAGTAGAGATATAATAGAGCAACAAAAAGACGGATAAATGTCATCGTTGCAACAAATAATATCAACATCAATTTAAACAATTCTTTAACATTATAATCTTTAGTAATTTTATATAATTGCCAGAAATAATTCCTTCTGGTCCAATCCGTTAGCCGTCTACGAGAAAATTATGCATTTCTAATATTACCATCGAATAGTAGAGATATAATATAGCAACAAAAAGACAGATAAATGTCATCGTTCAAACAAATAATATCAACATCAATTTAAACAATTCTTTGACATTATAATCTCTAGTAATTTTATATAATTGCCAGGAATAATTCCATCTGGTCCAATTCGTTAGTCGTCTACGAGAAAATTATGCATTTCTAATATTACCATCGAATAGTAGAGATATAATATAGCAACAAAAAGACGGATAAATGTCATCGTTCAAACAAATAATATCAACATCAATTCAAACAATTCTTTGACATTATAATCTCTAGTAATTTTATATAATTGCCAGGAATAATTCCATCTAGTCCAATCCGTTAGCCGTCTACGAGAAAATTATGCATTTCTAATATTACCATCGAATAGTAGAGATATAATATAGCAACAAAAAGGCGGATAAATGTCATCGTTCAAACAAATAATATCAACATCAATTTAAACAATTCTTTGACATTATAATCTCTAGTAATTTTATATAATTGCCAGGAATAATTCCATCTAGTCCAATTCGTTAGCCGTCTACAAGAAAATTATGCATTTCTAATATTACTATCGAATAGTAGAGATTTAATATAGCAACAAAAAGACGGATAAATGTCATCGTTGCAACAAATAATATCAACATCAATTTAAACAATTCTTTAACATTATAATCTTTAGTAATTTTATATAATTCCCAGGAATAATTCCATCTGGTCTACAGTAAAAACGATCAGAAGTGCAAGATAAAAATTAGCAGAGTTCCCTGCAGGTAATAGAATGAAGTCGCAGTACTAACAATAAGAAGTATACAGGGAACGACAGGAAGACGAATCGTCAGAGAATTAAAAATAAATCGTTCAACGCTGACAGCGAATAAAATACTACCGTCTGGAAGAGTCGGGCATCTGTTGCGTTATTAAATTTGTTACAGTGGTCAATGCATCAACGGGCATACACGCTCGAAGCCGTTTTTAGTACTAGCAGATCCCATTCGCTTTGTTTTTCGGTATACGTGATACATCTTCCGGTATTCTACGAAAACTCACTATTTTTTTTTTATCATACAGACAGAAATGAACTATTTTCTGAGAAAACGAAATTTCATCTGGAAGTTTTCAGTAAAAATGCTGGCTTTTAGTCGTTCTCTGTTCTTTTTAAACAAAAGGCAGTCAACGGAACTCTTGCATTTCTTAATATCGGACTAATACCAGAAAGTATAACATAATACACATTATTATGTTATACATAATACGTAATGATATATAATACAAAACGTGGGGTGCATTTTTTGTCACATTTTTCATATATGATGCATTAATATGTTGCAAGTAATAATTGATATAATAAATGTGAAATATCAATTGACTGTTTAATTAATATCTTTTTTTAGCGCTGAAGCAACTGAATTTCTTCAATACTTAATACAGATTTTGCATTCGAAATTCATTCATTAGTAATCCATAATCACGTTCCTTTAAATTAAATTAACAGTTTCACACACAAAGAGTGTATTTGATTTGAGAAAAGGTGAATATGACGTACAAACGCATGAATTTAATTTGAAAATTATATATTATATTCTTCTTCTTTATTGTTTATTATTATTTATTACTATTTTATATTATTTATTATTCTTCTGGAAAGATTGTAATGAAACGCATGTAAATAACTCGTATATGTATGTCATCAAAAATGAATTTTAACTCCCAATTATCTGCTATAACTAGACTATACATTTTTATGAAAAATAAAAATGACATTCATCAATTGCAACAAACGAGTCGAATAGAAATTTGTTTCCTCCTTAAACAATTTCAGGGAGTTTGAAAGTTCACCTAATCATTTTTATTACAAATGAGTAAAATTCACAGCCCAACTATAACTTTATATGGTAACACTTGGAGAGTTATTTGTTCCAGTAAATTCAGTTGAAAAGCTAATTCGAGCTAATTGTGATTGTCATTCCTATGGTACACCTGTAACTGTTAAAGTTCGAATTACCATAGTATAATATAAAGTACGAATAGTAAGATGTTAGTGACTTTCATTTCACTTCTGTGTTCTGCCAGATCGTTCGCGAAAACGATTGTTGGAGTTGGATTCCAATTATGCACTCAAGCATTGAAATTACCTATTAATTTAAATTCCAACCATTTGATTATAAAATTTACAAAATATTTAGCAGAACAATGATTCGTGACAGTGTATTTATAGTTAAACACTGTAATTTTTCAAGCAGAGAGAAATGAAATAGCATTGCACTCTTCAACGATACTTATTTACGAAATCCACCCGCGTGGAACAAGTTTGTGGGTATTTCACTTACAAAAATTGAAAAACAGATGGTAAAGAAGCAGAAACAGCGAAAACCCATCTACAAAGGCAGCGAATATCTTTTGGAAGCCATTAAACTTTTCCAATTTGAGGAGCCATGGAAACTTTTCTTTGAGTGCTTGGTAATTTTAAACTCGCGCTGAGCCAGCATTAATGGCGTGTGTAATTACTGACAATGAGTGGGAGCAATAATCGCATATTTCTCTGTTTCCTATGTTCCGTCGTTACATTTTTAGGTCATCATTATCTAATTAATGTTCGCAGAAAATGTAATATTTCTAATTTCAGTATCACAATGTGTACATCAAAATTTTCGTCTTTTCGTGTGATTTGTTCGTGTTAATGAATAATGGGAAATAAATTATTCATTTATGTATTCAATTCTTAAATTAATGCACAACATAGTTCCAGTAATCTTTCACTTGAGAATTCATTCAATCGAATTAGGCATGAATGAAGTGTGAAAAACTATTTTTCATTTCAATACAACAAATTCGGAAACGATGTATTTCCTGTTCGCGAAAACCTACTTCATGATAAAACAGACTTTTTCCTGTTCGAGACGTCTTGCTTGAATTATGTATATAGTTCATTAGATCGATATATTTTAGAGTATATTTACAAAAGTATTGAATATTTCATTATTTATGATAACGTTCGCAGTCTATTAATTATGATTATAATATTACAATCCTATTTATTTCATAATTATTGCTGTTGAAGTAGTGTTTAGTAAACATTAAATTGCACAAACAATCAAACAAAAGCTTCAATTTCCGGTGTTAAAATATCATGAAAAATGATGCATTCCCGATCCATTTGACGAGTCAAGATGGTCTTTACATAAAATCTATTAGAAATTTCTGATAATATGATTCATCAGCAATGCAGAAATGCTACACGAATAAGACATTATTTATTTTTTTTGCTGTACATATAGGATAACGAGCTACCTGCGAGTTTACATGCAATATAATTATTCAACAAAATAACAAATGAGACAGCAAAGCTTAATCGGCTCTCCATCTAGCGTGGGAATATAATAATGAACAATTTGCAGGTACAATCTTATGCAGGTACGCGAAAATCTGTTATCACAAACGAGGTATTGCACCGATTACCGACACAGATTTAAGATAACCCAGGAGATAAAACCAGCGTATGGCAACAGATCAACGTGTCTGTTTTTCTTATACTTGTGGAACTTTAATTGACTTAGCAAATGAGGTTTCAATATTTATAAAATAATGTTTTGTCACATACAATTATATTGGCACGTTGCAAAAGTGACTTCGGTTTTCCAAGTAGATAGCTTAGAAAAAAGCCAAAATTACTTTTGCAACGACCCAGTAGATACGATATTTGTTATGTAATCCCTTCTAAATTTTCAGCCACAAGCTTCGCCTCGAAAGCAAGCTTCGCTTGGAAAGTCTTGAGCTCACGCTGCAAAATTGTACATGGTATTTTTAGAATCGATAACATTGTAAAATAGAAACAAAATGTCTGTGCTGCAGTTTTACGTAGCTTTTTTAGCTGACTGATCTATTTTGGCAGAGGGCGCGAGGAAGCCTCTGATACAGACTTGGGATCCGTATGAGCATTGCATCTTATAGCCTTTCCTGTTTCAAATTGGAAGGCCCTTTATCAGTTCTCATCGCGCTCAGCGTTACCGATAGTTCAGGAAAAATGGGCACGTTAGCAAGAAGTGAATATCCTGTATAATTCATTTTTACTACGAGTGCTAAATATTATTTGGAAGCAATAAGTCTATACAACGTGACCATTTAAATGGTGAAAATAGTACAGTAAATTCTCTCTAATTGATACTCAGCCTCTACACACAAATGGACAATTTGGAAAGAGGAGATACGATTATTCGAGCTTTGCGGCCCGTTCTTATAATTATCGATTGTCAACAACTATGAAAACGAGTCGCAAGGCTCGAATAATCTCCTCTTCCCAAATTATCCATTTCTGTACACAATCTGAGCGTAAACTAGCGAGAATTTACTGTATTTATGAAACATGTACTATAGAGGAATACGATATAAAGTGTAATTACTTTTATGGACAGTTGAACAATTGATTCTACTAATTACATAATTAGCGATGGTACATATATAACAATAGTTTTATACATTTTTTCTTGCAGATGAGTATTTACTAGTATAATTTTATAAGCATTGCATGCAATGTCTGTTCGTATCGAAGTCTGTGCCTCTAATTTTTAGCAATGTCGGTATTTCAGAACATGTGACTGGGATATGTTCTCCCACATGGTCGGAGAACCTATGTCTGTGCTGATACCTTGTCTGTAGTATTTTTCTGTTACACGCTCGTGGTTCTGTGAAACTCCACTGTCATTTCCGTGTTACCCTCGACGTTACCGGTAACTGATTAATTTTGGCTTAATAGAGAGAATTGAGTATTCCATATACTTTGTTTCCACTGTTACATGGTACTATTTACTCCCGGTTACAACGATTACAACTTCCTCGCCCTTAATAGTCTCCTAATACAAAAAGAAAATTTGTATTTATCGTACGTCTACCTACATTCACCTGGACGCATCACTACTGATGATTTGTCTACAAATCTTTATGCAAATTCCCCGTTTTCATACGTCATTTTACGATGATTAGAATTAAAAAGAAGTTTCTCTCGTCAACTACAAGATTACTCATTGCGAAAAGCAAATAATAATACTATTAGATCTTGTTAATTAGTACGTTGTCTTGCATTTGAAAAATACGCGCATGCATGCAAATGCATAAATATCCGCAGTCTGCCGATATAACAGGCGAATTATAATTTAGTAGGACTTAAAAGGGACGAACAATATTCGTAGCAGATCACGTTCGAAATCGTCGCCAGATTCAGGAGTAAGGAGAAGACAAATTCAGTCTAGGACCATGATGGATAGAGCAACATTTCTAGATTAATTAATTGGAATAGGAGGACAAAGAAAAGAGAAGAGAAGTGGTGGAACAAGACGAGACAAATCTAGCTATGAGTCGGAGGTCTGAACAGGAGAGCCATATTTTGCAAATTGTAACAGAACAGGATAATATGATGTAGAGTAGCGGAAAATCAAACAAAAGAGGATCAAGAATATAGAGACAGAATGTCAGAAGATATCAAATATAAATTCATGAATAATCGCAAATTATTTACAGTGGACTGATATTGATTGTAACTAAAGCGCAACCATTGGTGGATGCGATGCTTTCCTTCGATAATGCATCTTGAGTTTTATTGCTCACTTCTATCGTAAAATTATATGGCATAGCGGCGAATGGACTGCTTTTCAACATCGTTTACAAAAAGAATTGTTGTAAATATCAAACAGCAAGAAGCACTACATTTATCAATGACTATAAAGTTACTTTTAATTTTTAAGTTTGCATCTCAACATTAGCAAGTTTAAATTTCAAGAATTAACCAGAAAAATAAGGATCTTATTATTTGCATCTTATTATTATCGTGATCCATATCGACTGCCTTACCGACCTAAAATATGAAAGCTACCTCCTTCACGCACAGTAAGCTCAATTAACAAACAATAGTAGACCGAAATATACATATACATATCTCCTCGTAAATGTACATATATTGTTGTCTTTTCATAGAGAATAAATTGTCTACGTATCTGTTTTCATGAGCAAAGTAATCCAGGCTTCGCTACAAATTTTTAATCAGAACAAATCATATACGATTTTTCAATTTTGAACGGTATTTTTGTATACTGAATATAATACGATGGTAGCCAAGTATAATACGTATCAAATAAATTTTGGAGTTCTATATTATAATATAATATAGAATAATATATATAATATATATATATAATATAATATAGTGGAATATATATATATATATAATATAATATAATATAATATAGTGGGTTTCATTACAATTCGATGATAGGAATAGTTGGAGACGGCATCTTGTAATAGTAAATGCAAATCTTTATCTTACTTTACTCAGTAAATTTATTTTCCTTTCGATATACAGTTCCACTAATCTCTTAGAAATACAATTTTCGTAACGCTAGTTAGGAAAAGTAGGAAACAAGTATCACGCAGGTAAAAGAGAAAGTCATAGAAGAAAGCAGTTCATAGATTTATATATTTCGATATTAAATATTTATTTAGTTCGTAGATATATCCTTTCTCGATGACAATAAAACAGGACAGAAATTAGAATATACGGTAAACACTAATTTCAGAGGGGATTGAATCGATAGCAACTAGTCTGGATACAATTATTTATTTCCAATGTCCTCTTCGACTCCAATACATGTGATACTTGATACATAATGATTCAGTAATGTTCATTAAATACGAAGTACGAAACCTATCTAACGCTAAACTCGTTCTACGATCGATACCTCTCTTTTTATATCGTCATACAAATGAAACATTTGGTAAAGAAACATCCGACACAGGTAGGCAATCGTTTTCCAGTCGTCCTGCCCCCGACAAGCCGGGGATAGGCGCGAGTGTCAATGGTGTCGGACCTGTCTCGGTTTAAACGAACGTTCTCAAAAAGTTCTCGTAGAAATCACGCCGTGCGCGGTTGTTACTCTCACGCTCGCATCGCTAGAAACGTGTTTTGTAAACGAGGGAACGTTAAGCATCGATGGGAAGACCCTGTGGACTACGAAGGCGTATCAAACTCGAACGGAAATCGCGCGCTCGACACTTGCGCGGCCTGCAACTCGAATTTACAGCCACAATCGAGAGCCGCGTTTATCTTATTAATTGGAAACTGTGAGTTCGATCGTCGCATGTTATCAATACAATGAGGATTTTATGCAGTTATTGTAAAAATTGGTAGGCGTAATTGAAAACGTCAGGCAAATTTAAGAGATTAAACATTCCTGTATTATTTTCAACTTGCTAAAATGATTAAAAAAAGAAAGGAACTCTTATTTGCCGTAATTGATGAATAACATTTTTATCTTTTTATTTTTTTAAATGTTATATAACATTTTATTTTTTGCATAAAGATCCGCAGTCCAGCACTTAGTGCATTTATGCCAAGAAATAGCAGATCCAATGCACAATGATAGAAACATTTAATGGATTAGAAAATACTATTATATTGTTTTCAACGCAACGAAATTATTACAAAGAGATTTAAATGTCTAGAATTTTTAATTTGCACGAATATCTGAAGTCTAGTTATCAACTTTGCTCTTCGTCGACGTATCTTCTGCTTACTCAGATAAATAAATCACTGATCTACTTAATGCATTATACGTAAATTAGGGCAATTTACATGGCTACGTTCATTATAATAACACCTTTAGGAGGCTAAGTTTACTTAATTAATTACTTAAATTAAGGCTTAATTTTTGGAAAGTTTGACAGTTTTTCCATTTGAAAATCTATTTCGAGAAACAGAGATTCTGCTGGTTAGAATTTGATGCAATAGTAAGAAAATATAAAATATTCGTAGTTGCGTCAACATTGACTCACACTCAAATTCTATTATTTCTGAGTTTTCGGAACAATTCTAAATTCTGAACTAATTTCATGAAAAATCATTTACATCTTAAGAAACTGCAAATCAGTCGTGCCATTCATCAACAACCTCCTTTAGACTGTGAATTTTTATGCAAAATAAAAATTGTTCGAGTTCATTGTAAGAAACGTAAGTCTGATAGAAAATGTCTTTTCTCTGTAGTCATTTTTGTCGTACATAACATGAAGATATAATTAAAATTTTAAATTAAAGTTTGTTCATTCGTTGTTAATTTATATACAGAGACTGAAATTTTCTGATTTCGAGCTACATCAACTTTTTCATACCCGCACGAATAATTTGGACTATAGAGAATTAAGATTTCGTAAACTACATGTAAAATCTTCATCACAAGCTGACCCGTTGTTAAAGAGCAAGGGGTTAATTCTTGTAATCATTTTATTGTTTGAAATTACACCTACTCGTTTCCGCCATAAGCGCATAAAATCCGCAGTCTAGTCATCCATAATCGAGGAATAATGCATCGGCTCCAAATTTAGCATTAAAACAGCGCAGTTGTGCCACAGCTTCGAGAACTGAATTGCGCCTACTTGCTCGTCGCCTAGCCGCGAAAGTGTCAATTATGTTTGCGCGCAACTTCTACCGATTCACAGCCAGGGGGCAACCGCGAAGCAAACACGTATTTCAAATTGCCCCGCGCCGTTTTGGTAGCGGCCGTGTGTGCCAGTCGACGATCACAGCCTCGCGTTCGATCTCGAACAAGAAGAACGAAAAGAACGACAGAATCGAATTCTTCATCGACGACGTTGCCCCGTCGACTGAGAAAGGTTGCTTTCTGTCGATGCCGATAACGTTTCGCAGGTACCTTCGGACCCAAATTCATCTCCGTCTTAAGTCGATCATTAACAAACATCGAGTGTTTACGGCTTACGCACTAATGTCGATTGCGATGGTAGTTTCGGAAGAATTGACCAACGTGTATAGTACTTCCTCTTCGACGGTTCTAGGCCAATGCTACGCAACGGAATACTTCGATCTATGAAGATGATCCTTCGTCCCATCACTGCCACATTGCGCTAGCATTGCACAAACGCAATCGAAACGAACATACGGAAACAGAGTTTCATCTTCGGTAGTCTGAGCAATTGCCAACTATAATTCAGAATTAAACGGATGAACAAGCGTACAGCAATGTATCTTTGACAGCATTGCCAATCTTCTGCCGATAGATGCAAAATGGGGCAACAGATTCATTGATTTGTTCCAATGATGAACGAGAAAGGTGAATCTGGTTTTCAGAAAGTCGGAATACATAGTTCGGTTAATTGATAAGTAGACTGCAGATTTATCGCATTTATACCAAATTCAAAATGTGGAAAGAATGTGTTCAAAGAATTTAAACGAACGATAGCATTGTGTTCAACTCATTCAAATTATTAAGAAAAGGAACAAATGTTTGTACAGCTTCTGCATCTTGCAGTCGCTGCATACATTTCTTATTTCGCATAAAGGTCCGCAGTCTGTCGATAGGTAATGCTGCCAACAGAGATCACAACGACAATAATAAAGTACCACGTTAGGAGATATACAAAATAATCGAAGTCCCACAAACAGTTGTAAAGTGTTGCACCTGGACAATGCCCAAGCATGAAAGAAACGCAGGTGAGAGGAAGTCCACATCCAAGAAAACTTTCACGTCTCTAGAACACTGCCAACTGTTTGCGCAACGGTCAATTCTTCCTCGCAGCGAGAGTTCGTCAGTTATAATCAGATCATGCTTGCTCGGACTGCATATGGTAAGCCGTATGTTTCCGTACGACGTGTAAACTCCCCGGTTCAGTATCAAGCCAGTCGAACGACCAAATCCGATGAAAAATTCGTTCCGCCGGTGTCCTAAGGCTAGAAAACTGATTCGCGAGACACAGACTAGGACACTCTGCTGAAAACACGTATACACGTTCATATCAAGTGAAACATCTGCGTTTTTCCTTTCATTGAAAAATCGTCTAAACGTAATCGTCGATCTTGATTCGCGACGTGGTAGACCCATCATCGCGGCCAGGGGCGAAAACAACAACGTGCCCCTTTCACCTCGCCACATCCTTTTCGATATACGCTGATAAAAGGCTCACGGTAAGGGAACGCTCGTTCCCCGTGAACGTTCCCGGTCGATTGTCGTACAACTCTCCAAGTGTACGGGTTACTTTCAATCGCTTATTAGCTAATTTGCTCAACGAGTACCCTTTCGAATTCGAGATCGCGTAGAAATTTGATGGTCGCTGATCGAGCACGAGCATGCTCGACAAGGCAATACGGATGCGCTACAGACGCGAAACGTTTCGACGCGAAGTTGCTTTCGAGAAAGAAATTCTCGTCGTTCCGTAACTGAACAGTGTACAGAATTTGTCGAAGATCAGTTCGATTTTTATTTCGGGAATTTTATCGTTAACCCTTTGCACTCGTAGAATTTTCTCGGATCAGCTACCGAAAACTCGAACGTATCTGAGGAGTGTTTATAGAAAACAATGTAAGCGACAACGTTGTTTTCTCTTTTCAAGGTATTCTAAAAACAATTCTTTTCTCGTAGATTTATGTATATTATTAATGTAGGAAATAAAAAACTTTATTCTATTTTTAAGCTATTATTGTCTAGGTTACACGTAAAGATAAAAATAAATCAAATTTCGTTAATAGCTTGAAGATAACAATGTTTTCTCTATCTTCTAGAAAGTTATATTTTTTGGCACTTGTATTGTTTTCTATGAAGCCTTTCTCATGTTCACTTCTCATGTAAGTAACGCTTCGAAGAATATTTAAAATGATAGAACGTTGAAAATATGTAAATTGTTTTAATGAACTTCGATAAAATAACGTATGGATGTTATGTTATGAAACAATCATTCATGTTGAAAGAACAACAATTATCAGTAATCTTGTCGTGTCCCATGCGACGGTACATGAGTGCAAAGGGTTAATATTGCAAAATTAAAACTGAACTCGCGTTCAATTGGATTATCTGATGAAATAAAATCCAGGAAAATTGGTTTCGGAACTAAATTCTAATTACAGTATTATCTTCCTATAATCACGGATTGGTGACGTTTTCATAATCGCATTTCTCCTAAGATGGAGAGATATCGTAGACCCATGAAATACCGTAGAGCAGCACGAAATGTTTTTGTATAAGCTCGTTGCTAGTCCCGAAATAAGGGGTCACAGGAAGGCAATACTGTGTTCGAGAATCAATTGCGTCGTATTACTTAGAAAATAAGATTTTCTGCTACTCTTCTAGTTATTTGAACGAAATTGTATCAAAACGAATTCACCTACGCTTCGTTCCCTCGTCGAAAAGTCCACAAAAAAGATCCTTATACTGTTACTCGCGTAATCGTTATCACCGCTCGTCGCGATCTCATTTCTACGCGATAAGTCACGCTGTGTGCGACCGTAAGGCTCGAAGGAAATACGCGTTATTAGTAAGAAAAAGATTAGGCAAATGCTCGAAAACTTCGAAAACACGGTTACAACATGTCCTGTAATTTTACAAATAGAGAATAAGTGGCTACGTCTATGTTCGTGGACAATTACATGATGTTCAATTGACCGTCTAGTGGATACTGATCACGTCAGTCCCAAGAATGTTGTCTGCAGATGACCGAGGACCTCGAACCCGCCAAAAAATCGCGCTCGTTCAGTCGCAAAATGTAGAAAAATCTTTAGTATAATTTCGTTACGCGCGAGCTTCGTGTAACGTTAATCGTATAGCAAAAGATTGTAGCTCACACGGAAGACAGTCAACCGTGAAAAATGAAATTGTGTCTCGAGTTACATTTCCCGTCGTCGTCGGATTCTCTATCGAAATGCTACAAGCTCGTATACGAATTGTCGATTGATTCCCTACGATTCGGTACAAAAAGATTTCTATTCGAAAAGAGATACTTGAAAGATCCGCGATGCTCATCGCTTCGTTTAATTTAAACAATGCCGTTAGCCTTATACTTGTTGTCTTATTAATTGATAATTATAAGATACGATACTTAGCAAAACTGTTGCACATCGGTATAAGCATCCGGAAAATGATGTTCGTTTGGAAACAGCGATAAAGTTAGTGTTGACAGAACGACGTTGATTTGTTTAAATAGAAAATTAAATGATTATAGTGATCATCGTTCACGCGATGGCAATGCGCACGACGAATAGTTGTATAGTAAGTTAACACGCGCTTACAATTAGAATGTTACTTAGTCGTACGATTAGTTATAGCGCCTAATCACTAGATATTCACGAAAATTGAAATACAAGAAAGAATCTCCGTTCAATTATCAATTTGCAAATTCGCTCGTAAGCTGTTTTAAAAATATGCCGTTAACACTAACTTTATTTCCACGTCGCATCTTATCGTTGAACTCGAAAATCCGTTTTCATTGCTTGTCCGAGTAAAATGAGGGAACTCTTGATCATGCGAAATACATATACGGCACGGAAAACAGTTCACCACGATCACCAATGATAATTCAAAATACGCGTCTTCTATGATTAAACGATCGACTAGCACGAGACTATTCAACGGGTGCGTTGTTTGCTGTATCGGAACGACGGTTTACGAAGCGCAATAGCTGCGATCCACTGGACTAGATCATTAAAAAAGATGGAAACTGTACGAACTACGATCGTAGATTCTATTCGTCGCGTGTCGACGCGATTTCCCTGCGATTCACGGTTCCCCTATCGCGGACACCTGTTTCACCTCTCTTTCACTAATTATATCGTCTGTTTCGTTCACTGGTAAAGTCCAAAAGATTATATATCGTACATCGAGTAAGTCGACAATGTTTAACCACAGGCACGAAATAGTCCAACTAATAGCAATCGTCGCAATACGATATCAATTAACGGTAACGTTTGTGTACATTAATATTAAAATTTGCACTATATCTTCGTCATTATTCCTAACGTTGGGTCTCTTAGTTAGTGCCACGGTGTCGGAAGGAGAGGTGGACCGACTAAGGTTACGCCACTGCAACGTTTGTTTCACGCCTAACAGTTCACTTCCACGAGTTCCCGCGAGAGGTGCTGGTGAAACATCGGTGCTCAGCGATCACTTCTTTAAATTAGATTTATATAAGCGCGGCACTGATGGAGTAGTGTTATTGTAGTGAGTTTCGCACACACGCACACGCAATAGAAACTCTCACTAGAGCACCTAGCGGATTACAATAATTTGGGAAAAATCGTCAATTTGGGAAGAGGCGATACGACTATTCGAGCCTTCCGGCTCGCTTTTATAGTTACCGATTGTCAACAGCTATGAAAACGAGACGCAATGCTCGAATAATCGTACCTCCTCTTCCCAAATTGTCCATTTTTGTGCGCAATCTGAGCGCGAATTAGGAAGAAATTACTCTATATCGAAAGTAAGCCTTTAAGATGACAGTAGTAAGTATGAAGTCGGCTCTCTCTTTCTTACACCGCGGTTAGAGCACAATGAGCGACAAGCGAGTAAACGTTTCCTTCGTTCAATGTTTTAGAGACGAAATAGGCACGACCGATTGCAACGATGAGCTCGTGTGTAAAAGTGTTTCACGATAATTACTGGAACTCTAACAAATTGCCGAAAATTGTTCGCTATATTACGTTTCTGTCAATGATACCGAATTTTTGTTCGTTTCGTTTCACGAGTCGATCTTTACTTTCTAGTTGCCCGAAGACCGAGTCTTTACGCGACGATTAAAACGTCGGCAATTACGTTTACGTATTTCGAAAAGGATTTGTCTTGATGCGGGAGTCTAGCGAGTATCTAAGCATCGCATAATCGACGAGAAAATTTGGTAGGTGTCTAAACTACGGATTGAGGTAGAATTACACCATGGTAAATTCGAGACAATGTACATGCGAGAAGACTACCGATACCGTCCACGATCACAGAGAAACGGTAACCCAAAGACCGTTCTCCGGCCCGTCCAGACGCCATATTCGGCTTCGATTTCTGATGAATCGTCAACGTCAACGCCGTGAATACTAGCCTGTTTGCTTCGAGTCGTTACTGTTTATCGTTAACATTATACAGCCTAACGATATTATCGATACACGTTACACTTACGTACTGACTAGTCTATGAAACGACTGGAACCGCGATGATCTACGTGTACAATCACCAGTTTTTGGTTTTACGCTATATGCGATGAGACATCCACTCGATAGGAAACAACAAAGTTGATCTTGTGGACAGATTTATCGCCAGCCGCGGAATCGTTGATTGCGTTCACCTTGAATCGATGTATTCTTGGTAACCACGAGTTTCTGCAAGTTTGAACTTCGGTAAAACAATTATGATTCTAGGAAGCGTGTCGTTTTGTTTCGATATATTACGGTTTCATGTTTCGGATCAGCGTATTTTGCTTGAAATTTCAAACGTCGGAGGCTTCGAAGAAACTGAGAGAAACTTTTTAAGAAACACGTCACGATTTTCGTTGATCAGCACTCGAATCGATAAAACAGCTATGTCCCCGAGAAACTTGATTCAAACGCAAGTGCTTCGCGGAAGTTTAATTTAAATGCAAATGGAATCCTCGCGGGAGCTAATCGGAAATTCTAACACCGTGTTGCTTGATATTAAATTCTACCATACTTCTGTGACAATTTATGAGCGCTGAAAGTTCTGCATTGGCTTACGCGAGTTGCCAACTGTGTTAGTAGTTTACTAATTTCGTAATTAACAGTTAACTGATTTTATCGAACCCCGCAACGAAATTCACCGTAAACGTGTACGTACACAGTGCACGTCGTCCACGATTCCTCGATGATCTGGCTGTAAATCCCCGCAGATCGTATTTCTAGCTGACTTCTTGCTGGCACTACAGACGCGATCGAATGAAACGGAAAAAATATATAACGCGTACGTCGAACTCAGACCCGTCTCCCTTAGAAAATATTTTGTGCAGTTTTATACAAAAGGAAAAACTTAAGCTTAACCCCCTTAACTGACGAACTTCTATGTATATGTATATGTATATATATATATATATACTAAAGACCGCGTAATAAGGTATGATACAGAGTTTGTACAAACGTGTCGCGTACGTGTTACAACTTATAACAAAGTGCCGGGTTTCGTCCATTCCTGCGAGGTTACGCGTACGCTTCACGGGTCGCGGGTCCGCGTAATTACACTCTAGGAACATCACGGGGACGTCGCTGAACGTCCCCCGATAGGAGGCCCTAGTTTCCGTTTCGGCGCCTCTCGGTGATCTACAACAGCTGTCAACTTTGTCGATTCCAAAGTACCGTGCATCGATCAACGAAAACGACCGGCGATCGCCGACGCGAAGAAGCTCGATCTACCGCGGTAGAGGGTGCCGACACCCATCGAACGACACCGAAGACCGGCCTCTGCGTCGCCGAGGACCGCCGGCCTGTAGTCTTCAACGAAATCCTCATTTAGTCAGTACAATCACATTCTTTGTGCCAACTCTGTATTATACATACAGAATCGATCTTCTATATACTTGTTAAGTACGAGAAATGCATGACTGGTCGACGTGTTATACTCGCGTGAACTTAACCTTGTATGTACAAACGCTTGTTCACGTTCATGCCGTCGCTTGTCGACTGTGAACGCGTCAGCTTTAGAATAAATAAGAAATCGTAGCCTCCGCGGCGTAACGATCGGTTCGCCTTGTAGCGGAGCCGGTCGAGCTGATTTAAGATCACGGGTAATCGCTCCTTAAATTAAGTGACAAGGTTCTAGCGCGAAATGCCGGCCGAGACTTCGCGGAGGCTGCGCCGGGAGGCCGCGCGAGGAACGTGTTTCCGATTGTTATCGTTTGCTCACCGTGACTCGTCTCTTATAGTATTATTAAACACGTAACGTTATTCACCTTATGCTACGCAAGTCGGCCCCGACGTATCAAGTACTGGCTAAAATATAAAAGTGACACGAGCGTTCCTCGAGCGCGGCCGCCCGCCAGCCTCGGAACACGAGCTCGACCTTCGCGGACCCTGAGGGATCGGTTTCGCGACTGTTTGGAAGATAGCTCGTTTCGTTTCAGCGGTCTCAAAGACGTATTACAATTAGCGTTCGTGGATTCGTTTGTGGCACTCGAGAGGAAGTCTACGGAAGGGTTCCGGCCGCCCGACTGGACCCTCCATGAAACTCGATAGATCGTGGTCGAACGGTGAGAAACGTCGTCGGCGGAGTCGTCGTCGAGTCGGGCGACCGGACCGCCTTGAATGCAACAGTGTTCGGACCACGAGATTTCGTTCAGCGGGCGAAAGTGGTGTCTTTGCCACAAAGTACGTCCCTGACCGCCCTGCTGCCGCCCCCAGGTCACCCTCGACGACCATCTCCTGCCCCATTTGGTTGAAGCTGTGCTCAGTGAGTCAGTTAAGTCGCAACGATTGCAGCGCTCGTCTTGGAATCATGGTGCTCGAGTGCAGAAAGCGAATGCTTGGCCGTGAATCGAACAGTCTCGTGAACGAGCAGCTGCCTCTCCTCCGCGCTGGTGCGCGCGGGATTTGGCCAGAATGTGACCAACCATTTTCGGAAGAGGGATGTCGAAGAGACTCCAGGTTGCCCGTCGCACCGACGTGCTCGCGAGCGGAGCTGCTCGTCCAGTCGAGTTTTACATCTTGCCAGTGGTGCTAGTTAGCAAAATATCGACTGTTGTTGGGTACTCAAAGCGGATACTCTTGCCAAGCGCGATGCTCCGCGACGCGGCGGTCGCTAACAACGGCCCAAGCTTTCCTTAGAACGACCGTCTGCTCCTTGCTCGCAGGAATTCTCTAAAGATTGAAGTTGGTGAGACGCTTAAGTGGAAGTTGGCCTCTAATATTTCACCCCTAAAAGGCACTCCGATCGACAGTCCAAATTATTGTCGTTGCACCAACTTTCCTACATGGAAGAACGATACCCTCGAGCAGAGTTCTCGCGGAGGACAGACTTCTGAATGAAAATTAAGAGCTGTTCGGCGCGGTGGTTAGCGACGGGACGCGCCGCGGACGCGTTCCGACTCGATCTCGCCGTCGCTCGAGCCAACGACGGCTCGATCCCTGACGTAGTATAGCAGCAAGACATTATTACGCCAGAGCGGCTTGCACGCCAGTCGACGAAACAACTAGTTGCGCTGATTATTATTGCTCCGACTAATCGGCTTCAAAGTGAAAGCGGTGTAAAGCGATTCGTCGCGGATATCAATTGTCCGTAGCTGTTCTTCCTAATCGCCATCGATTATTCTCTGATATGGCTGTATTATTGCCGTCGAAACCGGCGAATTCCATCGTGCGCCGAATCAGCGCCGAAGTCGCTTCTCAAATGACATACATCTCGATCTGTTGCACGACGGAATTCGCGCGTTAGAAATTTACTCGTGTTAATCGAGTACGGTCGTCGATTCGATAGTCGTGGATAGCGTTCAAGCGATCACAGTACGCATCGAAAGTTGTTCCGAGAGTAGTTTTTTTTAAGTTGTCCGTGCAAGTGAATGTGCCAGGGCTTCGAGAGTTCGAGTAGGTAACAGTAGATCAGTTAGAGAAAGATGTCGTACGGTTCGTTTCTCGAAGAACAGTGGGGAAAAGAGTGCTCTGCTCGGCCCTGGAGCCGAGGTTTCCTCGAATGGTGTTCTTGCCATCGAGAACGAGTGCGGTTTTCGCGCTGAATGCGTGCCTACGTTTCTCGTCGGTCTCCATCGTTCCCGTCGTGTTTCGTAGCTGTGAATGCGACTCGATTCGTTGTCGCATCTCGTACGCGGTGTAATTCGAGCGGAAAGCCCGCGGCATTTCTATATTGAGCAACGCAGATACGTGTACTAATCGCTGAAGTTATAGCTTGTGCTCGAAGCAGATACAGTTTGAAACGTACACGTCGATTAGCGATAATGGCCGTGTCGAAGAGAAGGCGAGAACATTCTTCAGGATTCAACGGTTGCGTACCTCGGATACATACGTGCGTGTACGTCCGAGGAATTTCGCGGTCGGCGGGTCTTGTAAACGATTCATTTGTCGATCACGGGGGACCAGGCGACTGATCTTGTAGCACCGATACAATAACGAAAGCTTCAACGTTCATTCTCGTTCGTCTTTGGGCACGATACACGGCTCGTTCGCAAAGACGATTAGATACTTAACAAAGTTTCGGAAATTTGTGCTCTGTCGAAGATCCTTCTCGGAGCAAATCATCGGTTGTTGTAACAAGAGAGTTTGTTTTTCGAAGAGACTTCTTCTGCTTCAATCGTAGAGCTTGCAATTATTCGGATGGAAATAATCTTTGCTTCGATATGTATACTTTAGGCTTTAACATCGTTTAGTATCATTTTGTTATAGATAGTCGCCTAAAGTATGTCAAAGTACAGTAGAATTCGTGTGATTCAGCACCAACAATATTCCCAATTATTGCTAAACGACTTCTTTGAATAGCTGTATAATCGTTTCGAATGTTATACATATAAATAAAATATATTAAATAATATCTCGTACTAAACTATCAATACCAAAGTTCCATAAGCAATTCAAAAGTCTAAAACGTATATAAAATCATGTATAAAAAAAGACGAAGAATACGCGAGAGATAGGTTTGGCTATCGTACCGCCTATACGTTTTAATAATAAATTAATATCATAACAAATAACAAAACAACGATTAAACTCAACAAATATGCAAGACAATTGTTATTACTATTAACGCAGCAAGTCATACGTTTGAGTATGTTAACTTACTGACAGGTTACATCAAGTGAGCTCAGAATATGTTCCTAGCAGCTCACGTTTGTTCGTATCAACAAACAACATTAATAAACAGAGGTAGACACGCGGTTGATTGACTAGGCAACGCGACTAGATAACATAAAGAATTTCATGAGAGACGAAAGTAAAACGAGCGAGGATACATCAGTCTTAGCAGTGTAGACGTATCATAATTTATGATATTATTAAATAATAAACTAGCTCCGAAATTAAATAAATTCAAAACAACTAAATGTGCCAGTCTCTGTCGATCGATACAATGACTTTAAAATATTTAAAATAGAAGATTCTCAGATAAATCATGTTCGAAATTCTTGATACAAATGCTCTCTAAATGCGTTAACATTGCACCCTACGACACCTAACAAATTTAAACAAACATTAGTAGTTACGAATTTCGCGCTTCCCAAAAAATAAATTGAAGACAGTCGCAACAACTAAATGAATATAATTGTTTTGGCGTTTGGCAAGAGTTGGGTCTCTTTTGACCAAGAGTTAGTACCATCCGAGCACTGATCTTTTGGCAGACAACTGAATATAAATAGCTAAAAACATAAAGTTCAATAAGATGACTAATATCGATCTTAAGGTAGTACTTCCAAAAATACATGAAAGAAACTGACTAGTTCCAAGATAAATAAACATGAAAAATTGCACTATTGTTTGGAAATAATCTTTTTAAACGTCCCATTGAATCATTCTTCAGCAAGTATCACTGCTCAAGGGTCGAATGAGTTCTTCTCTCAAACGATTTCCTTCGTACCGACGACTTCGTAAACATTGTATCCAGAACCATAAACGACGCGATCATTCGAGCACTGAGTCACGCGATCCCGCTGGCCACAAATCGCGTCGAGAAGCGTCTTGGGCCATTTTTCATTGACGGTGGGCCCAAATTTCTACAGCAATCCATTCATCCGCAAAATGCGACCCCTTCCCGACGCGAAGCAAGGCAAGCCTGGTCGCTTGGCGTCGAAGACCCATGTCGCTCGAACGATCAAAAATTATAGAGAACACAATTTCGAATTTAGAAAGACACCGACCACCCCAAAGAAATGACATCGACCTGTTGGTGCTGGGTTCCGAGACTTCTACTGTATGAACTCAAGAGCCTCGAGAACGAGTTTTTCGTACGCGTGGTAGACCTTCGAAATCCCTTCGAAAAAGGGCGAATTTAACGAGCACCGGCGGACCGTTTCGCGGGTGTCCGCTTGAGCTCGACGTGTACGCTTCGCTGGGGCAGGCGAGGTTCTTCCTAGAAAAGCAGAAAGGAAACCCGAGTGCGGCGAGCGTCCCCCTTGGCCCGTCGGGCCATCCCAAACTGTCAGACGGACGGGTCGCTGCCGGGGGCGGAGCCCGTCTTGCTGCCGTCGACACCAGCACCGCCACCGTCGCCGTCGGCGCCCGCACCCTCTCCGCCCCTGTACGGCGAGCCGCCGGTCCCACGCGCCGACAGACCTCGGAAATCCAGGTTGTACTGAAAAAACAGAGGCCAAAAAGCGTTAACAGTTGCCCGACATTGTTTGCTCGTTGTCAAACAGAGAGTGCTGTCCACTGGAAACTTTCGAGATATCCTTCCCTCTCTTTCTCTCTCTCTCTCTCTCTCTCTCTCTCTCTCTCGCCACCACCCTCGCTACGGGGAGTTCAAGAATTCTGGGCCCTGATCACCGTTGTCGTGTATTTTCTCAAATGTCACGTGGCTCCATTCGCGACGTCACGGATGCGCGGTTCAACAGAGCAGAGGTAGAGGGCAGCATAGTCGACCGACGCTACGCGGCCAATCACGAACGTGAAAGCATCCCTGGCAACCCTGCTGCCCTTTAACCCGACTTTGGTGAACTGCTCATCCGCGTCGTCAACAGTGTTCCCGGAGAAATAAGTCACGCACGATGGTCCAGATATTATTTTGCGGTCCAACAAGGAAAGGTCTCACATGTAACACAGTCTTTTTGATCAGGCATTGCACAATGCTAGAGCTTCAAATCCTAAAGCTAATGGCATCCTCTTCTGAGGGCAGTCGATTAACAGCTTTTGAAACATTAAACGTCAAGGTTTTCCCTTTTTTTTCTAGAAATACAGGTGTAGCTCCTTCAAGGTATGTGCAATTTCTATCTGTACATTTCTCATCTACATGTATTTAAATTATTTTATCAATTTTTATTATGAATTACGCTAATCTAGATTATTAGGCACTCGGCCTCATTCCATCAATGTAATCAGGCGGAATTACCGAAATAAATGAACAAATTTAGTGAAACTAGCTCCGAAAGTCGAGCTTTCATAATTTCATAATTAACTTTCATTAATTTTATAGTGCTTTAGTCAGGGGATGCTATTATGGGATGCTATTACGTCTACAAGTGTATTATAGTGGGTTCTGTGACCGCGAAGTAGGTTATTCTACATTCAAATATGAATCAAAAATACAAAATAACATTTTTTGATTTGATATATTATTTTCGAGAAAAATTAGTTTGAAAATTCAGCGATTAATAGTCCTATTCAATAGTAATCATCTGGTTATAACCAACTGCTTCAACTTCTTGTAAATATTCGCGCACTCATATAAGACAACTTTTATTCTACATTTTTGTAATAATAATAACAACAGCTTAATCGTTACAGTAATTTCTCCCCAATTCTCACAAAAATGGACAATTTGGGAATTGGGGAGAAAACTGCTTTTCAACAACTATAAAAACGAGCCGCAAGGCTGGAATAATCGTATCTACTCTTCCCAAATTGTCCATTTTTATGTGTAATTTGGGAGCTAATTAGGGAGAAATTGCTGCATCTATTTTGCAGTAACCGAATCTTGGTAAATATTTTAATTTTTCTTAACAATCGTGCTCCTTGCAAATATAATACACGTTTTAATCTCTGTTGCTCGTGCTAAATCCATGTTAATGAATGGTCCATTTTGGGGGACTAGCAACTCAATATAATCGACTCTTGTCGCCCAAGTAAACACTGTTGCAGAGATATCGTGACATAGCAGAATAGGGATTTATGGTCACGTGACTTCTTATGCTGTCACACTATGGCTTATGGACCTGATTTCGGCAGGTCAAACTGTACACATGTTTGCTGTGTGCGACCAGAACGTGGTGGCGAAAGACAGAGGGGAGCACGAAGGATATCGTACTCGTGGACAGCACTGACGTAAGAGGATGAAAATGGGAACGACAGGTTTTGTACGCTCGAAATCAATGAAGTTATTCGTGATCATTAAAATCGAAACGTAAAAATAATACGATTATCAATTTGAAAACGTGGCCTTGAACAGAGAAAATATTCTGTATTCCTTATACTTTCCTTGCACGAATTACGAGTGGAAATATTTTGGACTCGTGGAAATATCGATTATATTTTTAGTCATCCTCTTAGACTTGCAACGAATACTCTCATTTGAAGCTGGGAAATAATTTCAGTGCAGAATGTATTAATATTTATGACCTCGATCATTATGAATTCCAAAATATTTCTCTGGGATACCGTCGTTAATCTCTAATGAAAAAGCTTTTTAGTTGAAAATGCTCTTCCTCGAAACGGTGCGACTGTTACAAAGTATCGTGAAAAAGACGGCGAATATTGCGATATAAAAGTAACTGAACGTAATTATGAAATATTGTTATTCTAACAATTAGTACTTCAAATAGTGATGCACACGTGTCATTTCATTACGTAAAATAAGCGTTATTTTCGTTAGTACTCGGTATGTCAGTGTGCGACGCCAATAAAAACCAAAAAACAAATTATCAACTATGTTATAAAACATTGCATTGCGCCCATTCCTGTGGGATGACGGCTGGAAACAATAAACTGGATTTGTTATCAGTTCACCTTGCTGTGGATAATGTTGTACATTGTCACGGTGTAATTTGTTAATCGAAGCAAAGCTGTTGCGACGAAAAAGTGTCTGCAAAAATACGGTAATAAAAAAGAAAAGAAAAGATTCAAGCCAGATCACACTACTGCGAGACAGAAATATGCCTACGCGTAAAAAGCGCGATGAAAATAGCGCCGACGAAAAAAAAAAGAGGCGGAAAAATCATTCGACGAACGCGGATGCCGGAAAACGATCGATCAATATCCTCGACGTAAATAGGCAGTTCGATGATTAATTAAAGACAAGTTCCTTCGGGCGAGACGCTAAACCAACTGAATAATTAATCATTTTCATTCAATTAAGGCTACGGCCGAGGTAATAATAATCCCTAATTGCAGTTTTCGAACTTCCTGCGGCGTATTTCCATGATATTTGTTTTAGTAAAACAAGTTCTCCCGTTCTTCTGTAAATCGGAAATTAAAAACGTAAATGCACGTGGAACGTACATAACAAGTATAATATGAATACATTATTATATTACGTATTAATATATTGTATATTAATATATTATACATTAATATATTATTACGTTATACATTAATATATTATTATATTATACATTAATATATTATTATGTTATACATTAATATATTATTATGTTTTACATTAATGTATTATCATAGTATATAAATAAAGTTCATCTAAAAATTTCTCACGGTATCATTTTTATGACTGGCTTGGTAGATCGAGTGTCAAAAATCGCCAATTGAGCCGTTTATTTTGAAAGTGGCATAAGTCACTTTACCGTAATGAAAAGTGGTGATTTTTTAATGTTTATACGAAATTATCTATACTGAGAAAAATATCAGTATCCTGAGATAACAAATACAAGTAAATCTTCTCGAAAGTTAGCATCCATATTTTTAAACGTGTTAAAACGTAAACCATTAAATATATCGACTTAAAAACAAAGTGACTTATACCACTTTCGAAATAAACGGCTCAATATCAGAGAACAGTTTGTCGCGGTGATAAAAAAATTATTGAAGTGGAATTCTAAAACAAATGTCGCCGCGTTATTAGCGAACAGTTCGTCCCACGCAACGCGACAAACGAAACAAATACCATTCCACGCTCGTTATCAGGATATTCCCAGAACGCGATATCAACTTCAGCGATTCGAATAGCCCTTTCCGCGTAGCAGCCTCGTTCCCGGGACAATCAGGGAACACCCTAGAGGACATCGATCGATCGTGATTCGATCATCCTTATTGAACGACGCCGCGCGATTCGCCCGCGGAACGGAGAATAGAAAACGGTAACGGAACCGAGGCCGTGAAACGAGTGCACCGCGACAGAGAGAAGCAACGAGACGACGGAAACGCGTCACAGGACGCGTAAACGGAACAAAACGAAAAGCAAACCAAAGAGACAGAAGAGTGGAAATAAACGAGAGTCGAACCTGTGCAAACGAAAGAACAGCGGATGAACGTGTGCACGGTAGCATCGTGGCCGCGCACGTGAACACATGCGACCTTCACGGTGCAACGAGAGTCTGTGTTATCTCGGTAGAGTGGCGTGTCTTAGATGCTGCAGCTGTGCGTGATGCAGTTGCAGCTGCAGTAGCTGTAGATTCTGAAGGCAATGGGGCGCCTGCGGTCCGCAGGTTGCCGAGCCGGTTGGGGTCGAATAAGGGAGGACGGACGGATGTACGAAGGATGCGGAGCTACGTGAACCGGTCGAACCGGAGGAACTCGTGACCGGTAGCGTGTTGTAATTAAAGGGCGGGAAGTTCAGGCTAGGCACCCTTAAGATGTTGTGCAATTGGGTGGAGGTCAGGGGATGGGGCTGCACGTAGGGACTCGTCGACGGAAGCATTTGGGGGCTAACTGGGTACAAGCAGTCCTCTTCGCTTAGGCCGGGCACCGTCGTCGGACTCAACTCCACGTACTGCGGCATGGTGAGATTGTGCTAGTCGATGAATACATGGAAGGACATGTAGACACTTTAAGGCGTGACATGAGTTTTGGCGTTGCGGCATTCTATGCTGCGTGGACTCTGTGCGGATATTTCGATGGCTCGTTTCATCAAACGTCTTCTTTTGCTTATGCTTCGTGACAAGATTTAGTTACTCGAACTCGTTCGTTTCCGTTTGATGCAGTTTTGTAATAATCTACGATTCAGGCTCACTAGGATTAATGTTCAACCGATGACAAAATTGCACAGATCTATGTAAATAAATCGAAAGTAGATATAAAAATGAAAGATAACTAAATGGGTAAAAATTAAAAGTGCTATCGACATCAGGACTGATCTTGATTGGTCAACAAAGTGGGAAGAAAAAGTGAACGAATGAGAATGACAAATAGGCTGTCCAAAAGTAATTATCTTTTTATTTGAAATTGAATTGTGGAAAGTAAGTGACAACAAATTAATAAATGACAGTAAATCATAATTCAATAGATAATATTAAAGAAATGTCAGCAGAAACTAAACTGAACTCCAAACAAAAGTCAGGCACCTTTATTTTTCCTTTCTTCTTTTCTAATGGTATTTTATAATTCTTTAAGTATTTTTATTATTATACTTTGAATCTACTAATTTTTTTCATGACTGAGTTATTTCGGAAAGCAGTTCTTAGAGGCCCATTCTGTATGTAAGAGTGCAAGTGATACTTAAACAACTCTTGATGTACAAATAGATATTATGGTTAAATAGTTAAATTCAGTATTACAAACTATTTCATAAAATATCATTGAAGAGCTTAAAAAATTGATTGTTGAGCAAATAATTGAAGCTCGCGTTAGAAAAGGGTATGTGAACTATAGTAACAAGATTATGTTCGACACTTACTTAATTTTAGCTTTTATAAGGTACTCTTAGAAATATCTCTCAGAAAATACCTGGTTCTAACAAAATTATTACGAACAATGACAGAGATTTGTATGAATTCAACGAATAAAACCGAACTGAATATAGTTACAGTAACATAATGAACTGTATTATGGACAGAATTTATTTTATAATATTTACGAATCACCATCGACGATGTCAATTGAGAATCGGGGACATGCAAGAACGAAATATTCGCACAGAATTTATCACAGATTCAACGATTTAACGCGCAGCTGTACGCGAAATCAAAAATCGAAATACATAGATCTTCTGCCGACACAAAGCTAGCTACGGTAAAAACCAAGTATCGCCCAATCTTTGCTCGCTCATCGAATAAATTATGCAAGTCGGAACGCAAATTCGGAAACGGAATATTGACAATGTAAAAAATAAATACTCATTTTGATCCAGTGTCGCAGAGAAGCGTGTGCCGAGGGAGCAAAGACTGAACATCTTCCCGCTTCCGAGCAGAAAAAAAAATAAGTTCGAAAAATAAGGAATAAAATACAAAAGTAGACAGTAAAGAAAATATATAGTACTATGCTTATTATACTTGAATTCGTCGTGTGTAACATAGAGAAACGATCCGAGTGGTCGGACCGTGGTGATTGTGACCCTTACCTTTGTGGCGCAGACGAAACATGTTGTGACCACTTTCGAAATCACGTTCATCAGATTCTTTGTTTCTTGGATCACGTTGTCGACTTTCGTGAAGGTGGCGGCCTTTCCGACGGTGGGGTTTTTCACGGTGAACTGGAGCTGCTGGACGTACGTCGGCACACGATCGAGGTTTTCCAGGAGGTCTTTCTTGTGCGGGCCAGGAGGTACCTACGCCCATGCGACGTCATGTAAAAACTTGCGTCTTCAATCGTGTCGCAAGGCAAACGTGTTCGTTTATCGGTTAACAACGACTCCACCACGTTATTGTATTTCACTCGAACGTTAATTACTTTATTTTTTTCTGATTGTATGATTTAAAAGAATTTTTTATTGTATTATTGTATATACACGAGAAAGAGATCATTAATTAAGACCGGCGTTATCGTCGCTGAAGAATACAAGAAAATAATTTTATTAATTGCAGAATCGATCTTACACGTAAGAACTGACCACCGTAAATTTATATAACGTGCTATGTTTTAAAAAACAATTTTTAATTAAATTAACATTTCGCATTTCTGAGAAATATTATGAAAGAAAGAATCTGTAGATAATTATCCTTTAAATTATTATGAACTTTTCTATCGGCCTGTTGTAATGACTTCGTGATCATTTTATTTCTCTTCATATCAGTATCTTCTGTTTGGAAGCAATCGACCGGACATTAGTAAAAAATCACTAAAGGCAACGACGATTACCATCCCAATAAAGAGAAGTTGATTTATACTTCTGAGGTATACATATTTTCTTTTGCACTTTCTTTCCGAGTTAGCAAGTATTCTTTGGGTATGTGTTTATGATTGCGGACACAATAGTTATTAGTTAATATGTTTTTCTGGTGTAACAATTTTAATTGAAATTTTTGGTAACTTTCATCCGATTGGACTTTCATTTCTTAGAATAAATAACGCCAATATTTTTATAATCTGTATATATGGACAACATTGTATGTAAAAAATTATGTTTATGATATTGGAACAATTTTCAACAATAATCAAAATTTAATAACTCATTTTGGAATCAATATTTCTTAAAACTGACAGAATACTCGGAATAATTTTAACAAATTACTGTTTCGTAACTTTGTTTTAAATGGTCGTTGAAAACCATCTATTACATTTGCCTTGCGATGTTTGTTTGTTTTTTATTATATATATGTAGCGTCTTTTAAGAACTCTTTAAAGCAATGCCTGATTCTATTCTTTATTCGTTGACTAGTAATAAATATAATACTTTGTTATACGTATCTTGGATACTCATAAGATTGCATCTAATAAGTTAACAGAAAGATAGTCTATTTCGTCCTAAAAGTAACACAATGCGAAAGATTGAACAGAACAGTGTAAGTTGCTTGAGAAGAACATTAGACAGTGACTGTGTGAATGACAGTGAAATAGTACAGACCTTGTTGTTTTTTGCAAGCTTCACGAATATCACACGATCGAACCAAAGCTCGAATTAAATTGAAATTTGCAAGTGACTGCAGCTAAGATGAAATTCGTAGATACAAGTTCAGAATTGCGAAAACAAGTTCGAATAAAAATTAATTAATGCATTCGAACAAATCCAAAGCACTTCCAATAGAATTCTTACAAATGGAATATCTTACGAACATTATTGTAGCAATGTATCCAAGTATAAATTCCCATTGTAAGCTTATAGTCTTCAAAACCTAAATTCAAATGTTTGGAAATTACAGTAAAAGAAGTGCAAAGAATATTCATTATAAAAAGAGGAATATTTAAAAATAGATTGTGCGAATAAAATTGGTCCAGTTATTTTTGTAAAATAAGCATTCGAAGTTTTATTTTTAATGCTCAAACATGTTCCACATTGTGTACACATGCTCAATAGACATGGTTATGAGCCGGATCCATTGGCAAACTAAGCTGTGCTAAGCTAAGCTATGCTGCACTATGCTAAGTTTACACATGTTTGCCGTAGTACGCGAACCATTTTCACCAAAAATCAAACGAATATAAACTTAGCATAGCATAGGATAATTTAGCTTATCTTGCCAGTGGTTCCAGGCCTGTAACTGTAAATTTCGTTAGATTTTTACAAAGACTTTACGATGTCCCTTATTACTAGACTGCGGATTTTATTCATTTATAAAAAGATTGAATAACCAAACAAAGTACACTTTAATCTAATTTTTATTTTATGCAATCGATGAACAAATTTTTTATTTAGCATCAAGATCCACGGTTTACTTGTTACATTCTTTTCCAAATTACCAACATTCGCTCGTATGTTTCTAAATTACATACGATTTCGCCAGCTCGATTGCGAACTGTATCGTGGGAACTTCATCTTAGCCGATTGAACATTTGTGAAGACAAAGACAAGTGAAGATTAGTGACAGATAGAATCGGAAGCTGGCAAAAACTGAGACATAATAGTCATGCCCCAGATAGTGGAAGGAGGGGGACCACAATGCACATAGACGTCGTCCACAGACGGAAGCATTCCCGTAGCATCTAAAACACACCTTACTAATCGTACACAAAAAAGTCATAAATGTACGTACACAAAATAGATTTACCAACAAAATAATGATTTGTAGTCGTATCGATGCCGTGACTGTGCAAAAAACGTTCAATGAGAGATCCTCTAGTGTTTAAAACGGGCGTCACGTTCTCATATCTATATTCGTAATTAACAAATCAAAAACGTAACGGACGCATCGTACGCATGAAAAGTGAAAACCATTTCCATCGTTTCGGTTCCAAAGCGACAATCGTTTACGGGAAAACTGAAACGCGGATACGCTTTGCCGTTTCAAAATCCGTTTACCTGAAACTTAACGTAAGAAAAACACTTTGTTTTTAGGGTGCTCTGTATGTATAATAATCTGCGCCAAAATATGTGATTCTTACGGATGTCTCTATTCATCTAGATCGATACTCCAATTGAAATGTATAATACACTGTTAATTGATACCACGATGGGTCGATTGGCATTTTTACAACGCAATAAAGAGAAAGAGAGGCAACTCGTTAACGCCTATTTGTGACAATTAATCGAACGTCTAACGAAAATGATGTTACGGTCGTAGTCGCTAGTGAAATTGGCCGTTCCTTTACAACGTGCTTTCCTCCTTTCTCGGAGCGAATGTAACAAACGAAACGAAAAATAGAAAAAGAAAAGTAGGAACAGGTGTAGTTACGCTACGTCATTCAAAATAAGAAAGTGTTGTCAGGTGAATCGTACTATGTGTTATGATGTTGCATAGCAGTTATGGAGCAGTAATGTGAAACGATGTAAGAGAGAAAGAAAAGAGAGAAACGACAACACTTAACAGCAACTGGAACAACGTATTCGCAGAATGAACGAGCGATGTAATATATGTATATATATTTATGTAGACGTGTATACACAGAAATATGCGCATATAAATATACGACACGTAGCATGTATAATATATTTATAGCCTACGTTATGAAAAATACGTAATATAAATTATACGTTGTATAATATACAGTAGAACTTCATTTATCTGATCTCCATTTATTTGAACTCCATTTATCTGTGTGAACTCTATTTATTTGAACTTCATTTATGCGAACGACATTATCGTCAATGCCCAATTTTGCAAACCCTCTCTGGGAATCTATTGTATTTATCTGAAGGTGAATTCTCTAGTTACTCGAACGTAAAGTTACAAGTAGTTTGGCCTCCTGTTGTATGAACTACCTAGTTGCATAAACTGCTTGCCTTCCGGCGAATTCACAAAAAGGAGGTTTCACCGCATATACATGAAATGAATATAAATATACATATATATGTTACATTCGATATATCAATATATATATACACATATGTACGTATATACACGGCAATGAGAACGATCTGTACAAGGCGAACATGATCTCTATGAGCCCAACAAGGGTCTAAAGTAAAGAGAGAAAGAGTTACCTGGATGGAGGCATTCAAAGAGCGAGGGTCAAAAAAGGGTTTCATAATACAGAATATATTACAAGGTTAGCGTTTTTGTTGATTTCTTTCAAGAAGAGTATAAAGAGATCAAAATGGTTTCAGGTAACTATATATATTCGGCCTAGCTAGGAGGGTCGAAAGGGCAGCAAACGTGTTAATTCGTACATGTCTAATGCTAATAACTCACGCTTGAGCCACCTCGAATCCACTTGCAAGATCGCTACGCTACTCTGTCAACGCGGCAACAACGTTATCGATCCGAATTGACAATTTCCATCGCGGGGTAACCGAGCAATGAAACGCTATCTCGACTTGTACAACGTACAAGAGAATTTCGGGCGGTCGAATGATGCATCAGTTTCGGCGCCATCGCTTCGATAGACTCGACGTGGCTCCGGCATCGCAATTACGTAAAAACGAAACTCAATAGCGAAATCGAAGGAAAACGTATCTTCAATATAGCAAGGATCAAAAACTCGGAATCAAGTCCAGTATAGAATCCGTATAATAATAAACAATGGTAAAAAAGAATGATCAGAAATAAAGGGGGATGTTCGTGTAGACGCGGACGCACAGCCGTTCTCTGTGCGTGGGCACGCGTGTACACAACATCTCTCAACGTCAGTCCAATTAAAAAATGTGTATCAGTTTGCTTTCAGCACTACGCCCTCCTGGCGGATGTCACGTACCTGGTAGCTGAATTGTCTCACAACCTTGTACAATCTGTTCGCCTCCTCAGCAAAATACTCAGCTTGGGTGAACAGGTCTTGGGTGGTGTTCAGGGCGCCCTCGCCCCTCGTGAACTGGTACATCGAGAACGCCATCGAGGACATGTTCTTCGCCCGCTTCACGATGTCGTTGTTCTCCTCCAAGGCGCTGCCGCTCTCCTGCCATTTCTCCGTCTCCGCGTCCATCTCCGAGGTGATCAGCTTCATCTCGAGCCCGGCCTTCGCGATCTTCGCCTGCTCCTCGCTGTCCAGTCGAGCTGGCTTCAGCGGCTTGCTTGTCGTGCCGTGTTTCTGCAAATGCCGGAACAGTCTTTATTGCCCGGTTCGAGCGAGTGTACAAACATATTTTCGTTTCAAGGTCTCGTCGTTCTTATGAATTTTTGTTCATGCAATAAGAGGACATGTGTGGAGGATCGATGGTATGCCGAAGACAATTCATCGACCAGAACTTCGGATATCGTGCGAACTGTTTCGTAAAATTAGGCTCATAGTGACCTCGTTATTTTTACGAAGTGAAACAAATCTTTGAAAGACTTTTGAAGGATTACGAGCAAAACTACCGCTGGAAGTTTAGACGAGTGATTCTGAAAAAGAACTTGACGAGAAATTCAACGCGAGATTGACGATGCTCGTTGCTGCAACGTAATCACTTCCACATGAAACAGAAGAATGTATTTCTCCGTTTCGCTTTCATCGACGACCTCGTCATTTATCACAACACCCACATATCCTGCAAGCATCGATGAGAACAAAGCGTAGAAATGTTACACATTCTATTGTTTTAGAATGGAGGTGTATACGTTCGAGCAGCAAGCATGAGCAACGCGTACACATTGCTCGACATACCAAACCATGTAGAAGAGTAGCAACAATTGATAAACTGCGGATCTGTATTCAGAATAAAAATAATCGATAGCAATTACGTAAAACAGAAGTTATGTAAAACTGTGTTGTTTCCTTGTAATATTTCTAACGACTTGAAAACAGTGTAACAATGTTTCTCGATCTCTGCGATCATTCTACACTATCCTGTATTTCTTTTATCAATTTTTGCTATAAATGCATAAAATCCGCAGTCTAATAATTATTAGCAGTACAGATTGTTCACGCTAACATCAGCCAGCGTTTTCCTTGCAGACAGTAAATATTAGAAAACAAAATGAAACAGATAAAATTACACTGTTGTTTGTTAGCAATGTTAGATAACGTGTGTCACGTTTTTTCGACTGCATTATCTGCATTATCTCACCTTGAGTTTTTGAATGGAATGCTATGAATTTAATTTCTAAAGAAAGTAATGCAGATCTAAACAGATCTAAGAAATCTAAGTAAGATCTTACATTAATTGCAAAAATCAGTATAACTTTTTTCTCTTTCATTTTGTTACAATTCTTACCATTTGCAAAGAAATCACAGGGCAGTGTCAGCGTGAACATCCTATAGAGTAATACTTCTACGGTACCATTCTGAAATTATACTATTGGCACAGCTCCATTGTGAACGAAGGAAAGAAAGAAACTTCACGCAGCTTTCATCGCGGCTCTGATCGATGGTTTTGTAGCTTCTGTCGCAGAGGTCTAATGTAAACGTATATACTATTGGTGTACTAAGGATCTAAGACTCGAGACGGATTGATCACGTGGTCGCTACTGCGATTCGATGGCCTTAACGGTGACTAGGAAATAGAGTTCGGGATTGTATGCAAAGCGGTCGTATCTACTGATAAGAGGTTGCATGCACTTAATGCGCTTTGGTACGGAGTTGCAGACTAAATATAATAATGATGTTGGGCAGAACAGATTCGTGATTGAACTGTGGATTTACATGCAAAATAAAAATTGTCTGCGCCAATTGCGAGATACACAGCAGCTACATAGACATTTGTTTCGTTTCTTAATAATTTGAATGAGTTGAAAATAATGCAACGATATTTTCAAATTCAATTTAATGTTTCCAACGTCTGCATATATGCATCAATAAAATATATCTTTTAGAAACGATTTTGGCTATTAAGGAAATGGAACGATTACAATTTTATATACAGCAATAAAAGTGTTTAGCGACATAGAACGATAAAAATAAAAAATGTTTGTGGCGATAGCGCGCGTAACTCTTATTCCTATTTTATATTTAAAAGGATTTGCATTCAGCCGACATTTTTTGTGAGTTTCCACGGCGAAGAGGGAAATGTTTCACTGGTTCTTAAAGAACACGAGCTTCTGATACAATGGACTCATTTATTTCCTATGCTGTTCAACCTTAATGGCCGTCGTTTACCTTGATTACATACGACCCGAGTTGTCCTTAATTTATAATGCTTAACTAGGATAGAATTACCAACCCCAGTAATTGCAGGTAATTCCTTGTTCTCTAATGGTTACTTAACTCTTGTTATTTCGACTTAAATGAACGCGTTTCATAATTTGCGTTTCCATGAAGGAAAACAGATAATTATTCTCCGCAATTTTCTAGAGGTACGTTCTTTGTTCAGTATATTTCTTTTATATGTTGCACAAGTTTAATGTTATAATAGTTTTCTTGACTGTAGACAGTTTACAATTTCCATATTAATATGTGCTTGGATGAATAAATTTAATTACTTGTCTCCGGTGAAAGTGATTTTATAATTTCAGTAATTGTGTAATAAAAATTGCGCCAAAAATATTTAATTTTGAAAGGGAACCGAAAATGGCGAGGAGTGTTTAATTTTTTAATTTGTGTTTATATAGAAGGAGTGATGCGAGCAGTACATTAGTGCGACTGTTGAACGTGAAACGTTTTAGCAATTATACATATATTAAATCTTTTTACTAATTCTGATTAAATCATGCACTAAATGTGAAGATACAAACAAGTGTAAAAGTGCACTTACTCCTGGTCGTGGCAAGGACATGTATACTTGCTTCTCTGGACGATTTTGGTGCAATTCGAGCACATCTTTTGCGACTGATGTCACATCGTTCATCAGCCACTGCCACATATCGGCGAATACTGAAACACGCGATGTGTAACTTATCAATATCACAAAAGTCAGATAACTGATTATGTTAAAAAGTCACTTGAAACTCTTGAAACTTTATTAAGGGTATCAATAGACTTTTATTAAATGTTGTAAATTGTACAAAATGTAAATAATGTTAAAATAATTTTCAAGAATTGTTACATCTCGATTTTATTCATTTTTGTTGATTTTGAATGTTAAAAATGACAATCAAATGATTAAGATATAGTAACGTAGTATTGCAAATAGTTTCATTAAAATTGTTACCGAATTATTAAATATTTTCTAAATACACACTGTATTAAGTTGCATGGGTGCGAATTTTCAGCTGACACAAAAGTTCTACAATCTTCAAAGTTCTAATTGCTAATACTGGACGATCGAAAATTGTTGAAATTAAAGAAACGATTTTGCTACTCTTATTGGCTAAATTGTCATTTAACACTCGTACGATGGGGGTCGGGTCGATTTAGACCCAGTGTATAAATATTGTTATTTTATTACCTAGTTTCCAAAATTTAATACAAATTTTCTCATGTTTCATTAAGATCTGTAGAAAAATGATCATGTCTTGGAATAAAAAATGAATTCAGAAAAATTCACAAATAAAATTATAAATGTTCCACGCCATTTTTGTCAAAAATGTCCGTCATCCGAGTGTTAAATGGAAGAGTTTGCGTTCTTTGTTATAAGTTCAGTTACCTTCCAGATTCTCTTTCGCGATTTTGCTAGTCGGGTGCCTTGCCAACGTTCGCGCCGCTGTGAGCACTTGGGGACCGTACATTTTCAAATTAATCGCTGTGAACTTCGCTGAAACTGAGAGTGTCTCCGTCGGCGCAACGTGTCTGATTATTCTGCACACCTGTTAACGTATAGATTCATAAATCCTGGTTCGTATGCATGTTCGTAAAAGAACAGTTATTTGCTGATTGCACATCTCTTTCTCTCTGTGCAGTACGAGCGTACACAAACGATGAAAGATTCACTATGCAAGAACATTCTATCGTTCTTGTAGCCGATATTTATTGTTACGTGTAAAACGACAATTTTAACGAAATTTAATAACATTTTTCATGAATGCAGTATTACGTTCCAATTTTCAAATTTTTTTATTATTAATTATACTATATTAGTGTATAAGCAGGTTATACTCCTGTATATATACAGGGTGAGCCATATAACAATAACACCGAGTCTGTTGCTTTCAACTAAAGAAATTAAAATAACGAAAGAAATATTTAAACCACAATGTTAATATCGTGGTTTTCTGAGAGTTTAATCGAACATTAATCGAACATTAATCGAACTCGTCACCTTTACATCCCATTGTTATAATCTATCCCGCATGTCTCCATAAACTTTAATGTCTACTTGCTGAGGCCGTTAAATTGGCTGTCATATCTATCGTTTACGCTGTACGATTTTATAGTAAGATGCCACGCGAGTATTTTTGAATCGTGAATTCGGTGACATGCACTTTATTTATGGTCGTGCACTTTTTAAGAAAGCATTTAAAAATCTGTGTTCGTATATTTTTATATTTTTAATTGTAGAATATGCTGGTAAAGTTTCACAGAAAGAAACTAGGACACCCTGTATATACATTGCTATTTACCACTGAATTTTATTTGATCGACAACGAAGACTAACTAGGAAGTATTTAACAGATTATCGGATAAAATTGAATCGAGTTTTTCTTCGATCGGACGAAGTATGTAATTTTAAAGGTAGAATGAATCGTCGATAAAATTTCGTTCGATCCGGAATAAGGCACTTACTTCGACAATGTGGTCAAGGTACTCCTCAAATTTTGTCTCTTCGAAGCTATTGATGTCGTTGGCCAAAGCAAGATTCTTGATCGTGGACACGAGTTCCAGACCCGCTTTGGTCACCTGGCCTAGATCAGCCATCTGCTCCATCGCAGTCGCGCAAAGCTGCTGTCGAAGATCTTTCGTCGCATTGAATACTGCTTGTACAGCTTGCTCCATTTCAGCACTCGGAGAACCACTACCACCTTCATAGTTTTGCTGCAAAGTAACAACAATCCGTAGCTACATTTCTCGTCCCTATTTGCAACTTCTTCGTCGGGAATAATGTTATACTTCCCGGCGTGAATTTATTTAGTGGAAACTCGAATATGAAACGCTGTCGCTTTTAATTATTTAACAAGTAAATATCTGTCAACTGGATATGATTGAATAAAAATTGAAATAAACGATTAACATGTTTTTAGAAATTATTTCCCAAACTGTAGTTAATTTCAAGCAATTATTTATTTTCCTATTAATGGAAGTGTTATTTGTTATATGCGCTTGATTTTACAACATAATATATATTGCAATTCTATATTTTGTAGTAGGAGCTTCAAACGGTTACTTGAAGACGATATTTCTGTCACAATTCGCATAACAAAATATTTGTGTATGTATTTCATGTTTATGTTTATTTTGGTATTTATTAAATAGTATTTCTTTTTATAAGAATGAAATATAATCAATTAGCTGACACAATACAGTTTTGCACATTTTGAAGGATATTTTTAAATGATAATAACGAAGCAAGAGAATATCGAATCTATTACTGAAATTTTCATCTAACTGTTAACTTTCAAATTGTATATACGGAGAAAATGTTGCTTCGTTCACGCTCTTCGAAAACAGTTCGGAGGAACGCAGTTTGTGTGAACATCTGTTGTCTATCGATCACTAACTCGTTGAATGCTAAACCCATCGCCCATAAAAGTCCCATAAAATCGAAGCAATTTATTGAGTGATATAGGAACTGAAAGGTCAATATTTATCGTGGTTACCGCTCAATCGTTCGTTCTGTATTGCACACATCGTAATAAAATGTGGCTTCTTTAGTATATCATAGGAACAATGAATTCTTGGTCACACCATTGTGCTAGCAAAATTCCAATACATAAATATAAAAAGTTAAGAATGCGTAAATCATACTGTTCGACACGTGTTCAGAATTGTAACTTTAAATTTTCGCGAATGACTTTTAAAATAATAATAATAATGTAAAAAACACTTTTAGCTGATTTCAATTCATATAAAAAACTGGACGAAATATCTAATTGCTATATGCAAGAACATTCGAATGTGATTTCTAACTAATCTGCGGATCTTCCTGTGAAACAGAAATGTTCAAAGACGATTATAAGAAACAGGAATTAAATAAAAATATATTATTCCTTTTAATAATTTTGGGAATTCTAAAAAATAGCGTAATACAATTACTGATTTCTTCTTATGTCTTCACAATTTTTAAATTTCAAGTCACTCATTTTTGCCATGAATGCATATAAATGCGAAAAAATTATAAAATTAACAAATTTTAAATAACTTTCGTCAATTTTACAAAAAAATTTGCAGAACATTTGCAACAGTTGGCACATTTTATTTATTCTCAGTTTATCATCTCAGGAGAATCTACAAAATATTACTATGCACGTTAGAATTGTACTAATCCATAGCGATTTCCTTCAAAGCACAAGATTAATAAAAATTCACAGATTTGTATTCAGTTTCCAGAGATCTATCGAATTTTGTCAAAAATCACGCGCAACAGTTATGGAAATTCACAGATTCGTGTTCGGCTTCTTCGCAGTTATAAATCCGATGAAAAGTTAGAATTTCATTGAACGGTGTTACCAATAGAAAGGAATTGTTCGTTCCAATCTCCCATAGAGATTTTGGTGAATGCACAGTCCTCCATCAAAGGGGGAAGTGGCTTTCTGCGTTTTTTTTTTACCGTGGTACGTGGCTGCTACTGTCTATTCATCTATAGCAGGCTCTCCTTAACTGATTCAGTTTAGCCTGCTCATTCATTCGGATTAATGACGGCAGGTCAGCTCTTTTCAGCGCGGGCCAGGCCATCTCGGATTACCCTGTCGCGAATAAGCCGGTATTATATGAAATTTTTCGCATGAAATCTTCACTTCACCCCGGCAAATTGTTCTGTTCGCACGTAGCCATTATTGGCGTTGCGGCTTTCCCATTTATTGAACGCCGGCGATCGTCGACTTTTTATCGAAAACTCTGATCTTCAGAGCTCACTCCGATAAAATATACTCCAATGTATTGTATATAGCCTATATACAAGCCGTTTTTTTACGGATTTGTGATTATTAGACTGCGAATTTTATACATTTTTACAATTTTATACATTTATGGCAGAACTGAGTAAACGCAATTTAAAATGTTAATCTATTAAAATGATTGAAAAAAGAGAGCGAACGAAATATAATTTATACATTATATTATTATATTTATATCTTACAATTGATACAGAAAATTCTTCTGTTGCATATAGGTCCACAATAGAGTAGTAATTTGTAAATACAGTGATGCATAATTGTAGACTTAGTATAACTTTTATATATATAAAATCTAAAAATATATATAATATCTAAACGAAAATACAACAAAATATCGTATTTGCATATTTTTACGTTCAATTATTTCTGATATAGAAATGTACAAACGTGATATGTTTTTTCAATATACAAAATATAAAAGTTACTTTGTGCCTAGGATTATTCACATCGCTGCACGTTTGAATTACCCTTTAATTACCGAAATTGGAATGCGAAAAGTGAGAAAATATTACCATGCTGTTGCCAACACGTAGCAGCGAGTTCAGCTCCAATTTCACTCGGTCGCAGAGCAGGAGGATGTTCTCTCTGTGCTCGTGGCTGGTGTACGCGCTGTCAGTGAAATCGTGCGTCCTCTCGATGGCAGTGTCTAATGCTGCCGTGAGCGTTTCTCGGCAGCCAGGCCCTAGCAGAGTCATCCTCGTCGTTTCGACGAGTCTCTCGAAGTGTTTCAGGGCGAACAGCGCCGTCCTGCGCTCGTAATCCAGTTCTGCGGGATTCTGCAATTGTATCGGATTCTACCTTCGAATAAATCACGTCTGCGATCATTTAGAGCATACTGGCATCGGTAGAGTACGCGCGTCCCTAATAATCACGTCAATTCGAAAATATTCTACGAAACATCTCAATCGTACAATGGACTGACAGGATGTTCCAGTTTTCCCGCAAAAGCTTACAATTATCAGTAACGTCAGGCAGAATTACAGTTGCCAGGAAATTGATGGCGCGAGAGGAATCTTTTTGCCCTCATCTTGTCCCTTTTACAAACATTTTCTCCGAGGCATCGTTCACGAATTATTAACAAAAAAACACTGGTCAATGAGAAGTGACGCAAGGCCGTCTCGCGCCAGCCGATCTCGTCTCTCATTGGTCACTGTTCTTCGTTAATAATTCGTAAACAAAACCGCGGATTGCAATTTCGCTGAGGAGAAAGTTACTTCGAATGTCCTCAGGAACCCTCCACTTCCTGGAAGTGCCATAATTTTGGGACATCCTGCGTTCATAAACAGACCCCTTCCGAAGCCAATTCGTAACTACAAGTAAAAATAAGAAAAAATGTCACATGAACATTGGCTTTAAATGCTGTATTAGAATGTTATAATAAAAGTAGAAAATGGAAACGGACTGGTGTTTCGTGGACACAGCGTACGATCACATTGCCGTTATCTATTTCGCATGTTTCCATAAACTCTAACGTTTACTTGCTGGCATCGTTAATTTGCTCGATATCGGATTTGTCGATATCTATCGTTTACGCTGTACGATTTCATAGTGGAATACTGCGAGAAACAGTCCGTTATCATTTTAGGTTTTCGTCGTAACTATTTAAAAAATAGAGCATTTAAAAATCTCTGTTCATATAATATCTATTTCTTATTTTTACTTTTACTAGAATCTACTGATAAAATGTTACGAGAAACTGCTGGGACACCCTGTTTAGTTTTCTACAGATCTACAAAATCTTTTAAAAACGAATATTTAAACAACATTTATTAATAACCCCAGTCTTCTATAAAGCAATTCTTAGCAAATTTGTAGGAATTGTGTAGAAATAACAATTGATGAAAAACATTCTAATTACGAGCTACATTGGTAACCCATGCGCATACTCTAACGATAATAACTGTACTACGGATGTTTATGCAAATCAACAATAAATATCGTTAGAATGATCGTAATTTATTGAAATGTTATTTTACTTGTGAAATAATACAGGCAAATGATCTCAGTTAATAAAAAGTCAAGTTCGATTGAAATTCTTGAAATTAATTTTATAAATTATCTACGTTCTACTAATTTACTTTGATTAATGTGGTCCACAAGTGAACACATAAACATCCGTAATAACACAAACAATAACAGAACGTGTTAGACTAGCAGTAAATTGAATTGAAACTACAATATGCTATTTGTATTATTAACCATCAATCACAGAAACATATTAAAATGTTCTTATACTACAAATAACAGAACACTATTTACCATACTAACTTCTATTGTCACTTGTGTTGTATATATAAAAATTACACGACATCCAATGTGATTATAAAATATTATCTAAGCGGCGTACTTGTAAATTATTGGATATGTCATTGGATCAGGTAACGTTTACCAAATTTCAGTGTGAAACAATTTCCAATACGTTCTAGCACAATTGATTATTCTCCAAGAATTAAATTATGCGCGTAACGTTTCTGATCAAATTGTCACAAATGCTCAAAACAATGTATTGAACAATATGTTGTCTTCCGTGAGCGCTCAGTTTTCGAAAAGTATTATAAATATGCACCTCTAAATTTTACCTTTAAAAAAGAAATTTAAGCCATTATTAAATTGCACAAGAAAGTTTCCTTTCATTTTTACTAGAACAAATGAAAGCGATGCTTATTTTTGTTATTTTCTGTCAAAGATTTTTAATTTCATTTATGTCTAAGTGTATATATATATATAGTGTATATATATATATATATATATATATACAATACACTCGAAGTTATACAAATAAGTCTAAGAACCGGTATTATTAGGATTATCGTGATTTTCTTTTTAAAAAAAAAATATATATATATATATATACCGGTTCTTAGACTTATTTGTATAACTTCGAGTGTATTGTCCCATGGAAGCTTCTGTTGTCAGCTTAATGTTATATACCAAACACTGCATAAAACGTTGTTATGTTTACAAAGTAAACACGATCTAGGATCAATACACGCGGAACTTTATTGGCACGCTACATCTAAATATATTCCCTCCTAAGGTCCTCCCATATAACTTGCAGTTCAACCAACTGCAGTGAACCAAGAACCAGAGAGCATTCGACTATAAAATACCCAACTAGCACACTGATTAAGTATGCACATTAACTGGCGTAATTACTTGCCGGAGATTCTGAAACACGATCCAGCTACTTCAGTTGCTTTTTACTTTCTTAGTCACAGGCATCGATTAATCTATTTAGGATAATATAGATTCTAATATTTCTCTCTGCAAATCGTGAATATTTATTTCTGCCCTGTGCTTGTACGTTGTTCCTTAGAAGTTGGAATAAACGAATCTGTACAAAAATACCTCTGTTGGAGAAAATAATGAACGAACTTTAAACAATCCTTTCTCAATTTTGTGAAAGAGGTTTAGTAAGTCTCCAGTGTACATTTTGGATCAGTGTAAGTTTGAAGGAAATTATTAGTCAAGCAAGTTACCCTGTAAAATCACTTCTTAATTATAAATAGACAGAAAATTTTCATTTACATTTTGAAGTATCCGAACGTTAAAGTTGAACTAAAATAAGACATTGTTGCATTAAAAACTCCTTATTTAAGAAATGTTATAAGTCATGCAAAATAAAATTTGCACTATTATTAATATATAGACCCAGTGGCTTCATATTATATCTGAATATGTTTTCTCTTTTCTGTTATGAAGAAAATTATAATGAAACAAAGTAAAAACGTTGTGTTGACCAAATATTGAAGTTACTCACTGTGTCTGATAGAACTACTATTTTATATTCTGCAGGAAAACTGCATTCATTAATAACGGTATGGATAAAAAAGGGTACCTGTGATCCTAATCGTACACTGGAGAGTTAAAATGCCGCAAGTTTAAATTTAAGTGAAATAACCTTGGTGTCTGGAAGAAAGAATGGGTCACGAAGTTTGGAACTTGTCCATAAGGCTGTCGAGTTCTTTCAACTACAGAAAGTGAAAACTTAACTGCAGAAGTAAATTTGCCGAGGAAAAACGCGTGAAAGTCGTAAAACTTCAAAATAAACAGCAGGTGAACGATCGATCATTGCACAGACTGACCTTTCATCGACCTAGTCAGACATAATTCAATGATCTCAAAGTGTAAAACAGTGTGAAACATTATAAATCGATAATGGAATATTCATTTTATACAATGTTTAAGTATTATTAAAATAATAACCTTTAGTATGAGGTAAATAAGTAGTCCACAGTTAATAATAGAATCGAGAATTCTTGCGTACTATAGTGATCTTAATGAAACGAATAATTCGTTTGTATTAATAAAATAAAAAGAAATAAAAAAAGAAATCCAAGAATAGTTTTAAACAATGTTATGTGTAAAGGTGTTCATGGTGTTAATAAAATCTTAAACAATTTTTAAGCAATGCAAAAGCCTAACACTTTCGCATAATCATTTACTTTCGCATCATTTGATGACAATAAGTATTTCATTATTATTATTAATTCATACTATTCGTCATTACTATTAATTTATACTTCTAATAATAAATATTTTATTAGTATTATTAATTCATACTATTCGTCATTATTATTAATTTATACTACTAATAATAATAAATATTCCATTACTGTTATCAATTATTATTAATGTAAATAAATTTATATTAATTCTCCTGGAACAAAGTAGATTGAAGATCTCCTTAAAGCGTGACAATATAATACGTCTGGATTCAATCGTTCGACATGTTTGCAGCAGGATATCGCCTACGAGTATATTTATCAAGCCAAAGTATCGCAGGACTCCATAACGCGTCCAGGAGCGAGGCGTTTAGTGGCATTTAAACTAAATAAATTCCCACTATCTGACCCATTGTTCTTCGACGAGATTTGGCTGGCCTCCCGGTCCCTGGCTGGCAAGAAATTTAAATAATGCCGGTGCATTAATGCACCGGAATCTCGACGCCGCAATTTGGCACGTGCCGAAGAATGCTCAGCGAACGTCGACGACATCCATCCCTGCATCGTTCGCTATGTGTCGGCTTTGTCCGTGCTACGATATCAATTTGCATTGCTGTCGATACATCGGCGCTATTGCGCGGGCAAGATGTATCTTACGTTTTCGAGATGCCTGCGAGGAAGCATACTTTAGGATGTCGCGGGGCCATTGCTATTTCGGGGAACTTGCATCGAACGTCGCGCGAAGAAATGCATCGGTGACGATTCCCGCGGTTCTCCTGGTCGTAATACCTTCGAAACTGGAACACGCTCTTATCGCGCATTTTTATCTTTCCCGATAAATCGCGTTTTTATGAAAAATCGGAAATCCGAACGCACGCAGCGTGGCATTCCAGCAGGATATTCATGAAATAGTTAGCAATATACGCAGAGTTTGGTATATTTTATTCGAATAACCAATAAAATTTTATTCGTGAGAGTTTATTCCAATAAAATTTTATTCGAAGAATTTATTCGATTATTATTCTATGTATTTACTCGATATATTATTTGAAGAATTTATACGAGATATTACTTGAAGAATTCATTCGAAATATTATTCGAATAAAATTGTATTCGAAGAACTTACTCGATATACTACTCGCAGAATTTTTTCGAAACGTTATTGAGATAAATGTTTGTTCGGTGTATTAGTCGAATGAACGAAACACGTGAAGCAAAAGTAACAATAAAAGAATATTTGTCACATGTCTGACCACACGCTGATCATTCTACTGGTACTGTACTATGAGGCGTCATTTGTAGTAATTACTAGATCGCTGATAATTATGTAAAATAAAAATTGACCACCTTAATTGCAACACACTAAAAAAAAAATAAAAGTTTGTCTCTGTTCTTAATAGTTCCAGTAGCTTGAAGATAAAGTGACAGTAATCTTGAAGTCGTGTAATCTTTTTAGTGGTTTGTGTTTCTCCTAGTCAGTTTTTGTCATAACTGTATAAAATCCACGTTCTAATAACTAGCATTGAAATTATTTCTCTTTATTATTCTTATCAGAACAAAGAGATTCTATTTAATTTCTCGTTTAATATACTCGTTTAATATTAAATGTAATCAAGCACGATCAAATCAAAGTTGTAATTATTTAGCAAACATAAAAGTTCTTTGTTCTGATTAATATATCTACATTTGTCTGGACGAAATATTTTAATAATTAGTATATATATTTTAATAATATTTTAATATTTAGTTTCAATAGTTTCAATATTTAGATTGCAATATCCAGTCTTTCGTAAGTTTCGTTTTTTATCGTTCTGTTATCGGTATCACATCATCTTACACTATTCCGAGCATTTTAAAATTTTCAAGGAAATCAAATTTTTTGGAATATTGTCTGAATAATTGCATCACGTTTCACAGCACTTCACGTTATTCAATTTTACGTAATCCAATTATAATCGGAGTCCTTAATGGCGTTATGTCACAAGTTTAACGCTGAACTTCTAGCGTTCATGAATTTCATACACATTTAAGAATTTTTTATTCCACTCTTTATTTGGAATCTCTTAGCGAAGAATAATAATCATTTAATTAAAATTAAGGGGGAAACAAATCGTCGAACACATTGATCAAAATCTAGTAAATTACGTATTTTAAACTGTATAGTATACTTCTGCGGTGCAAATAAAACAAAGATTGTCGGCGAATACTGTAATAATAGAAAGAGCTATGAAGAGATATGTACGAAATTGCATTGCCGTGCAGTCGAATCCAATAATTGTTCAAAATGATTTCCCTCGAAAATAGCTTTTCAAATAGAAAAATTCCATTCGGTGTATCGATTTATTTCGACCAAGAGAAAATTCTTCTTCTCCGGTTATACTACAATTTTCCTTCAACATATTTTCTTGAAATTCGACCGAGAAAATTCTCTTGTTACCGTCTTTCACGTACCATATATATTGAATGTGTCTATAATTTTATACTCAATTTATCCGTCACACGTCTAAAAATTTATTACGCGATTCAGTAAAATGAATGATACTACTTCATGAGAATAAAGCGAGTCGCCTTATATATTTTTAAACCTCGGGATTTTCCTGAAGACGATTTCCAAAGAAATCCCGTTGTTTCGCTTCACGATTTCTATTTTCCGTTCCAGAATCGATTGATGAAACCGTAATAGAAATTGCGGACGACTCTTCCAAATCCGAGAACAATAACACCATCTTCGGCACCAGCGTTTTCCTTCCCACGAAGTAGTCCATGCAGTTCAAGGTCATCGAAATCATGCGTTCCGAGAAAACTATGAATCACGAATTCAGCGAAGGAAAGCACTTTGGACTCGTTTCAAGTTGTCCAATATATTTCATTTCGAACGAATCTCTTTTCGACTGTACGACGAACGCGTCCGTGTTTATGGGCAATGTGGGAAGACAATAAACAGCACCCAGCGGCGCCAAAAATCCGTGAAAACACAGTGGCAAGAGTCATTTAAATCATAGCAATGCATAGGAACTTGCATCGAGGACGCGAAAAGTTTCGGCTTGTTAGTGAACCGTTCGTAGAGTGTTATGCAGTGTGTCCCGCATTTTTGTGCACATACTTCATACTGCACAGCGAGTTCTACGAGTAAAAAAGTAAAGCTCAAATATTAAGAATTTATGACATTGAATTTATTGTTCATTTCAATTGCTTACGATTTCGTCGTATCTTTCACATTTCTTATTCTCGTCGTGACTTCTCAACAAAGCATTTACGGACTTTTTGTTCTGTAACATTTTAATAAACCAAATAATAACCAATTGAAATGAACAATAAATTCAATGTCATAAATTCTTAATATTTGAGCTTAAGACTATAGACTAATAAGACTAAAGTCTAAAATAAAGTTTAAAATAAGACTAAAGTCTTATTTTTGCTTGCAGAACACACTCCAGATGTATGTATGTGAGGAAAAAATGCGGAACACCCTGTAGATTGCAAATGTGCACAGTGCCAACTGTACAGTGTTTTTTTTATATCATGGCGCCATTTTTCTCTGTAGCGTTTGTTGTCAGTTGTGATGTCATTACATATTGTACACTAAAAGTAACGAAATAATTACACATCACTGTCCAAATAATTACACATTGAACGCACTATTAAATAAGGCATTATGCAAACAAGTAGAAAATAATTGAATTGACAAATTAGTATCTCCATTTACTCAGATACTATTTAGCATTGATAAAAATTGTACGACCGGTTCCTGATTTAGGAACATCGAGATTTCAGACTGTTACGTTTCGCAGTCTCAAATGCAGGTCATTGCGAATCATAAAAAGCAAATAACGACGCCACCTAACTTACGAGTGCGTGCTTAAACTTAACGACTAGCCGACAATCCTCGCCGTAAACGTCCAGCTATGCACGCATATCACCAGATTTTAGGTACATCCTAAAATACGATAAGTATACACTGCCTAACAGCTACGGCCACTCAACCCACAAATAATAGTCCTTGAAAACTCCCGCTGTCTCAGACCTGCTGTATGCTGCTGACTAATTGATGTTTAGAAACAACCGGAGCAGAAATGTAAATTCCACCAGCACGCGTACACTGACGATGATAATTAACCCCTTGACATACAAAGACGTTTCGAACACGTCACGTGTTTCTTATAGCGTTGCGCAGGTTGACGAAAAATATTGTTAAACCAGTTAACCGTTTCCGACGGTTACTTCGTCTAAGTTACGGTCTACATCGTGATGAGTGAAATCGTCAAAAACAGCTAACTGGTTAAGAAGGATATATACTTTGATGTCCTTCGTTAAATTACATATTTTATGGAAGTATCGTATTTCGAAAGTATCACATGATCATGAAAAAATGCATTGAAATGTGTATCACGATCCTTCGAGTGATCTTGAACTACGAAAATGAAGGTTAAAAAGAATATAAAAACCAATGGAAACTGGGAGAAAAGCAATCCTTGTGGAATACTGCGTTGTCATAAATATCCCTGAGTATTTTTTTAAAGATCTTTGCGTCAGGGAAAATGCGAAAAAATAAAGGTAACATTTTCAAACCTTGAAAAATTTAACGCCTCCGAAGAGTTCCGCCACCAAGCAGGCGCAAATTATTATACAACCTCAACGGGTGCTTTTGACAGGCAATTTATATCGCGTTTCATCTTTGATTAATATACTACCGGTATATATGTTTACTAACACCGGATGAAGATATTGTTTTAATAAAATAATTTTTATTTAATAATTCAAATTTGATGACGTTGGTATTAATTTAGATGAGGTGAAAGTAAAAGCGAGCCAGCTTCCAAACTTTCGCAAGTTTAAAACTATGTGGCTTGTGGTTTATTGCCTTCGATTATTCACGTACTCTTTTATACCTCGGTACTATGAAAGTTTTAATGCTACTTTATCAGCTTAAGTTTGTGTCAAAATCAGCTGTTACGTTCGAATTCTCTTTTGAATTAGAGTGACTGTTGGTTACTCGAATTCAATCGTGAAAAAGTGTAAAATTCGTACAATTATGACTTTTAAAAATGGTTCGGAATGAATCGCTTCGATAAGTTTCGCACTGCTGAAAAGGTGAATTCGTGCCATTTTGAAATTCGCAGCTAGATCTCTTGTAAAATGAAAATTCTATTTCTTAACTCATAGTGAACATGGCTGTGCAAACATCAAACTAAAATAGGGTACTAAATGTATTTTGAAAAGTCTACTTTCCCTTACGATCATTGCTACGTGAGTATATCACAAACCTAACTCGCCTATCGAAATTTTCAATCTATAGAGTACGTGCATAGAAATCATATCTATATTTGTCCCCTATTTCGACATTAACGTTCAACGAACGAAATTTTCAATAATGTTTAAAAGGAAGGCAGAAGAAATGGATTGATCAATTTGTACTCTTCTCCTATTTCAACATTAATATTTAACAAACTAGAATCATCAACGATACAGTAATTTCTCTCTAATTTGCTCTCAGATTGCGCACAGAAATTGACAATTAGAGAGAAAGAGATGCGATTATTCAAGTCTCGCGTCTCGTTTTCATAGTTGTTGAGGCTTGAATAATCTTATCTACTCTTCCCAAATTGTCCATTTTTGTGCGTAATCTGAACGCGAATTAGGAAGAAATTACTGTATTTAGGAAAGAAACAGAATAAGTCAATTGAACAATCTACACTGTTCTCTTACCTCAACATTAATATTTAACAAATACAATCGTCAACAATATTCCAGAGAAAAATATAACAAGTGAATCGATCAATTTACACTCTTCCCCTACTTCATTATGAGCCTCTAACAAAGACAATTATTAAGAATATTTGAGAGAAAACAAGTGAATTGATCAATCTATACTGTTGTCCTACTTCAACGTTAACGATTAAAAACGAAATCTTCAACATCATTTAAGAGCATATGAAATAATAAATCTACGTTCTTCTCCTACTTCAATATTAAGCTTGAAGAAACGAACTCTCGAATAATGATTAGGTGAGATACGGAATAAGAGAGTTGATCAAAGAATTAGATTGCTTTGCCAACCTTTGGCTGGTACTTCGGCATGTAGCGATACAAGACACCGTCTTTCACGATGAAGTGTATCATGTCCATGGCTCTTCTCATCTGACAGAACACGGTGTCCCTGTTTTCCCTGGCCGATGGACATTCCGGATGCCTTAAGTAGGTTTTGCTCGACGTTAGCAGCATCATGGTACTCCTTTCCAGAACTTGCCGGGACGCGGCCATCTGCGCCCTTCGCCGTTCGTCTTTCAAGTCGTTCTGGAATTAGAAAGCATTGCCTCCGTTTATTTCCACTGTTACATTTAACCGCCGACCCTCGGATGCTATTTTGCAGCGGGGAACCATGGCAAATGGCGCTTTTACCGACCATGCGGGAATGCGATTACTATGCCGCCGGTCTTCAAGTAATTTCAAGGAAACACGAAAAATTCAACAGGCGGCTGCAATAAAGAGGCAGTCGGCTATACTTTCGAGCAGCTAGCCGCAATTTTGTGTAATTCATCTTGAAATTACTTGGCAATCAAGGTCACCGTTTCTAATGTACTGTAAATTGAGGATCGACTAATATCTGTGTCAGAGAATTTTTATTCTGAATACGTAGTATATACCTTAAATAATATTTAAATATTATAGCAGTCTTGTTTTTTTATTTAAACTAACAATAAAGATGATAAGTTCCAATTTGCGTATTATTTTTTCCACCATTACAATGACTAGAAGTTTCTCAATTGTAATAATTTCTAAGTAGAAGTATAAAATGAAAATAAAAAATATAAAAATGAAATTAATAATTTCGTTGACAGAATACAAACAGTTAAAGTGAAATGTTAAGAAGATTTACTATATCCAGGAGCATGTAACTTGTTTCTTAATTTTTGTCGGTGAGCGTATGTCGATTTCCGCCACATGTCGCAAAGATCAACTCATTTTCTCTGTTGTAGGACGTTAATTTTATAAAGATAGTTTCTTTCTTTTTAAGTTTGTGGAATTCATATGGATGCTGATGCATGATTAACACCTCAAAGAGCAAGTACTTACACACCACAAGCGTGAAGATGAAAAGATAGTTGGCAACTTACTTGGCGATCACCCGTTAGATGTGCCAGGTCCACCATTTCCGTCCCGAACTGGCTGAAAGCTTTCACGAATTCGGTGAAGTTCGAGACGTACTCCAGCCGATCAAGGATGGTGGCCACCTTGTCTTTCGCACTGAGGAGTTGATTGACCACGACGACATCGGCCACCAGGAGGACTCTCGTCACAGAGCCCAGAAGACACCTGGCAGCTCTGATCACCGCGCTCCGATCGGCTAGGCTGTCGTCCATCATGCATTCGCATAATTTTTCGATCGCCGAGCCTGGAACATCATTATTTCTCCGTTAAGAATGACATCTCATTGAACTGCGGGTTTTTATGGACGATAAAAATTGTCTGCGTTAACCCTGGAACGATCAAAGTATTAGAGAAGGTGCAAGGTTCGCTGTCCGTGCGTTAAGTAACTTTACGAAAACGGTTCTGCATCGTTTTCGCTCTGAATATTTGTACATTAATAATTTACTGTAAAACTGTGCACATTGCCTTGTGAGTTCCTACGAAAGTTAAATGAGCGGTGACGTGTTTGTCGAGATTAACAATTAAAGTTCTGTGTCAGTGTCTCGCAGACTTCAGAGTTTCAAGGAGCAGGTAAACATACGATAATCTGTTAACATTGTTAACAAGATTCGTGGTGTAGCTTGTGCATAGTTCATCGTGGAATCAAGGCTTGTCAATTTAGAGCACCACGATTAAATTCCACGAACATCGAAATTGTCTTACTTATCGATTAAAAACCGAACGTTTATAACGCGAATCATAACAAGGTTCGTTCATAAAAAATCGTGACTAGAAACAAACAGTAAAATGAAACAAGATTTCACGCGGTCAGCGCAGAAATGTTAAAAAATGTTATTCATTCCACGGCCATACGTATGCATAACAATTTAATATTTACGCAGGATCTGAAGTTCAATCATTTTCGTTCGATAGATATGAGTTTTTGACATCGCAGTAACTGCACGTAAAAGCGAGGAAAAAGCCGATGTGTGTTCCCCAGGGTCCCATTACACAGACAGATATTGCATCCGCGAATAAACAAATACGTAACAGCAATAAAACGTGACAACGTTTAAACTGGACTATTTGTTTGGAAGCATGTACACAAATGTTCACAGGACGCGAAATAGTCACTGTAATTTATTTCTTTGTAAGTGTTTCAAATAGAAACTCTTCCAAAAAAAAGAGACGACCTAACCCTGATCTGTATGCTAGAAACATCATTCACTGTATTTTGACAAAAATACCGTGACCAAGGTGTCGGAACTTATTGAATTTCGAGAGTGAAAACTCGTCGAAAGTTTTCATACATCTTTAAAAGATTAATTGTATATTTTATTTAATATTGAATTATATAACAGTTAATAAATACCTTATTTATATAGAATTAATAATTATATATATAGGTTATATATGATTATAATTACATAACAAATTTATTATATATTATTATCTTTATATTGAGTCTTTTTGAATGTGTATTTATAGTTCAATTGTATATAAATATATATAAATTTTAGCAAAATATTTATATACAATTAATGAAATAATATTAATATTATATTTATTCTTTTCGGTAGGTAAATTACTTTGGCGTCTGTAGAATGTTCGTGGCTGCCAAATCGACAGCCAATCTGTCAACGGTGAGCGAAAATAATTAAAAAAAATCAAATCCTGAAGCAACGCCGTCGACTCTGTCCCTTTGAGGTTAAACGAAACCGCGATTGCACGTTTTTCGATATATTTTTATCAAATGCAAAACTGCAAGTTACATTTACATGCGATTTTTATTATATGCAAAATGTCTATGTAAATCTCCGAATTGCAGGCATTATGATATCGCTGCTTCGCCTGCCTCTGCTATACGGAAGCCCAGTCTCCAATGCCATCGTTCCCCCGGCAATCGAATTTCCTTTCATCTTTCACGATGAATATTTATCATCTTACGGAATTGCGTTGAACGTGTGACCAAGAATATTCAATATAGGCGGTTCGATTTTTCACGGAAAATTACGCACGATTCCTCGGCACAGTAAAAACCATATTCAATTTTTCCGCTGGAACAGTTTTCACACATAGATATCGGTCCTTTTTTCAGTTTCGTGGGTCAAAAATATTTCGACAAAAAGTCAGACGCTTTAGGCAATTCTAAAATTGTTTAACATAGAAACAAATACGTACATACCTAGAAAAAAGTTTATACTTTTACAAACAAGAGAATGACTATAATTATATAAAATTATCATTGTTTCATTCGCTGTTTTAGTAAATAAAGAGTAGCAAGCGATACCGTATTGAGAGAGAGAGAGAGAGAATTCTGTTATTTCTCATATTCTTTCTATTGGGTTTTTATGAAACAACGCAATTGTAATAATAATATAAACTTTATTATATTTATAATATAATAATAACATTGTCCATAACATTGTTGAGATATTGTTTAAAGTGTGCACAATTTACTGTATAATCGTTGAATTGCAAATGACAACTGAAGTTCCATGTTATACGGTTCCATTAAATATACGGAATATGCAAAGTGGGTACAGGTGTTCCTCTACAATAGCGTGTCAAAACAATATCCATAAACAGTCTGTGTAGGCGACTATAACATCGTGCGTCCTCCGTGGAATTCTGTTCATCCACTTACTTCGTGTGTATTTTCTTCATCGTTTCTATAAAAAGCGAAACTTCTCTGTGTCACACAAAATATTGAACCATCAATTAAATTACGATAGAATCGACCAACCCGTTATAAAAATGGAAAAGTCTCGAGGTGAATGTTTATGTTTTACATGAAAGTAATTGTCATTTAGGATAAAAATTAAATTTACATGCAAATAGTAATTTTGTAATTGTAATATTATGTAATTCTATGTAAATTTGTCTATGAATTTAATTTTTTGTAACGTTACATATGCATGTACTTTTTATTATGGATTTGCGTATAAATTTAATTTTTTACTCTGAATTTATATATGAATTTATGTTTTATTAATATATGTAGAATCCATATATAAAATAATAATTTTTGTAAAACTGTTTAGATTCAAATTTATAGTAAATTTATATAAATTGGTATATAAATTTAAGTTTTATTATTTTGTGTAAAAATATACATATATAATTATAAAATATATATAATATGTAATAATAAAATATATAATATATAAGAATAAAATACCATTTGTATTGGGCCTAAAAATTTTCAAATATGTGGTTGTTGAACACCAAACTGGAACGTTGTTTTCTAAGTAATTAAGTAACACGAACAAAGCAAATATCCGATAACTAACAGTAAAATAGTTTATCTTCACATATGTATTCACATTTGCATACAGAATGGATCGTAAATTGTGAAGTTTCCATATTATGTAAGTTTATTCATATCACGAGAAGCATTTCCGCTGTTTAAAGAGATTTCCTGTACCTAGATTGGCCTGCCTTTAATCTGCTTTGACTAACAACCAATTAATGCTGCGTGGTCTGCACTTGTAATATTTCTCAGTCTTAAATCTTCACGCTACTTTTTAGACTTCTATTATCGTTCGCTTGATTTTAAAAGCTTCACCATTTCAGCTTTTATCGAACGTGCGTTCCCATAATACTAAAAGTTTCAAAACAATTAATGGTGTTCGCGTTGCAGAATTGCGGAAATTTGGTTTTGTTAGACGTGTCTGGAGCTTCGGTGATAAATAAAGCCCAGGCACACATATCCATACGACACCAGAATGCCATAAATCGTCTGATTTTGATCTCGACTGGAAGTTCCGTTCCGAAAACCGCGAACGTTCAACTGTATATTCTAGATTCTCTCCTGTCATATCTTTCTCTCTTGTACTCTATCATTCGGTGCAGATTTACTTATACCTTTTTTTATGGAAGCGATGTTCATTTCTAGATTGCGGGATGTGTCGGCAAGAAATTTATTCTAAATAGTTTGCCTCACGAGTACGAACAACGAGCGTTTTATTTGCTATTTATTTACTTTTATGGAGCGCCCATTTAATATAAATACACCTTATATTTGTAGAACAGCACGAGGAAAATTCCATCAAAGGAAAACTGATGTATTAAAAACATGTAGCCACTTTCGAAATTTCAATTGAAATTATTTGAAATACTCCGAGATCGAAATATGCTATATTTGTAATAACGTGATCAATATAATTTAGGTCACCGTTATAACATTTATTAGAGGTACAAAATTATTTGTGGAGGTTCAACAATTTCAATATGAAGAAAGTAACGCTCGTTAATTCTTGACGAATTTAATGAGATTTAAGGTTACAAGATTATTGAATTAAAAATGGCTCTGAGCTGCACTTGGATTTTTCATTAACATGTAATTTCGTATTTCATGATTTCATTTAATAACGACGTTACACAAACTAGCTGAATTCTCTCCAGCCATCATTACTTTCATTTCAATTTAAAACATCGTATCAAGCCAAATTACATTCATTTCGTTTCTTACTTTAATATAGCAGGAATGAAAATATTATAATTAAACTGCAGATCTTTGTGCAAAATAAAAAGTGTCTACATAGACACTTCATAATTGACATGAATTATGAGAGACAGAAATTCAATTTACATTATCTTTTTATCATTTTAGTATGCGCAATAAATATGTGTAATGATAATAACAATTTCCGGTTTCGTTCACACCGCAATAATTTAATTGTTTACGGAATTTCAGTCCCTCATTTTGGCAGCTCTTCTCGAGCAAAATCCAGCTCGAACTTCGATTCCGTACTTATTACGAAGTTCAGCCGGATCGTACGAGTTTAGAACTTCATATGTCATCTGTCCGTAAATTCTCGCGCTTGTCAATACCGAAAAATAAAGTTCCGAGACGTCTCACGCTTCTAAGAGGAAGTAAAATGTCTTTCACGACGGTGGACGAAACTTTCAGGGGTAGGTATCCCAGATTTCCATATAACAGAAATCTCTTGCGACTCTTCTCGTCATTCGTGTCATTCGCCTGGTTTGAGAGCAACGCATCTATTGTGCATATTTGCGACGAAGAGTACATAGACGTAAAGGATAGAAATGATATAGTGGTTGCCTCTAAAAAAGTATAGTAAAACAGTATTATAGTCTTGTAATTGTTTCTATATTAATTAATATAGACACAATTGTGCAGACAGAGGAATGGTACATTTTTTGTTGAAATGCATTTGTCACTTGAGTTTATTTTAATATTATATGAGTTTATTTTTAATAGGAATGTGTGTGTTGTTAACAGACTGCAGGTGTTTATGCAAAATAAAAGTTCTCTGTATTACTTACTCGATAAAGGAGATAAACATATATTTCATTTCTCAATGATTTTAATGGGTTGAAAATATTATAAAAGTAGTTTGATATTCTTTAATCGGTCTCACTGTTTTGTATTTGATGTTATCAGTTTTCCCATAAATGCATAAAATTCACGGTCTTCATTAAATTGTAAGTATTTATACGAATGTAAATTAACAATTCTTATGATATCAATAATCACTCGATTTGTGAATGCAAGAAAGATTGAAATTAACAGTATCATCCACATTGTTCAATAATGCTAACATAATAAATATATATATATTTGTTATGTTCAATTTATTATTCAAAGATTATTCAAAGATTGTTTTTGCGTTTATATGCAGGGTGTTCCACAATTATTTTAACAGCCGAAAATGAGAGGTAGGTGAGGTCATTTGAAGTAACATTTTCCTTCGCGAAAATGCGATCTGCAGCTTTGTTTACGAGTTATTAACGGAAAACACTGACCAATGAGAGGTGACGGCGCGAAGTTTGAGAGCCCGCAGCACGAGGCTTTGACAGATGGTCGGGACGAACTCGTGCCGCGTTTGAAGTATTGAACAAATCACGAAGCGAGAAATTTTCGGATTTTTTCTTTACGTAACAGTGATATTTTTAAACTTTAATATCATTTACGTACTTTGTTAATCTTCATGTATATAAATAAATAAATTCGAGATAAAATTCAACTAACATCTTTCAAATATCATTACCCAATTCAGCAAAGTCTATTACAAACTGATTGCACGTTACCATTAACCCCTCTTGCACTATCAGAATTTCAAGATTAATTAAGACGAGCACCTATTACAAAAATGTTCAGCCCACTGTCTCGCTAAAAATAATTTGCGTACGATGCATTTTGTCAATTATCCCGTTGAGCAAATTATGCACAGCCCGTCGATTTTCGAGTGACGCCGATAAGTATTTCCAGTAGCGTGGTTTCAGAAAAAATCAGTGTAAAATGCTCCCGAAAGCAGAAAAAAAAAGAAGAAGCTCGACAGAAATGTCACGCGAAAACGTGTGCAAGCACTTTCGCAACAAGATAAGATTCGTATCTAAGATTGGACAGGATTCAATGAGTTATCGATTAATGGCCGAATGAAAACCGAGACCCCTCGGATTAATAACGTTGAGAAAGTTTAATGAAGCGTTAACAGATAGCGTTTTTGTATTCATCTATTGCGCCCGGGTCGAGAAGCAAACGAGGTAGAAGAGAAGATATAGCGTTGGATTCGACTAAATCATCTTGCCCCGCCGTACCCGACCCATTCCTTTTCATATGATCGTGTAATAAGTGTTCCCGCAGTCCGTAATAAACACATCATCGAGCTTCCACAGTCGCAAATATTCGCCGATATCGACACAATTACCAGCTTCCACGCTGGCACACTTCGGATTTTGTAACGTTTTACCATCTTATCTCCGATATAAATTTATCTAAGACAATTATCCGGATCAATACTTTCTGGTCGAATAATTTATTCGAATAACGATTATTCGTTATTTTTATTCTATCGATTAATTCGCGATGCTTTGGTTCGTGTTCGCCGCAGTTTCGATGAATTAGGAATAATTCACAGAAGATATTCGATCTTTTGAATTTCTGTAGTTCTCCATTTCGCGCGGATAGACTCCGACGATAACCTAGAATGGATGACTGGGTAACGTAATCAGTTCAGTCGCCTTGATAGCGAAACCTTATGACGCCTTATGCAGATCGAGTATCAAATACGCCATGCAATCCCCTTGACCCAATTCAACAATCGTGGAAGTGTATTGCTTTGTCCTGATTCAAAATGTTCTCCCCAAAAATCCATTCTCCTAATGCACTTTTTTTTTTGCTAAGTAAACAGACCGCTTGCTCGCGAAATCTCGTTGCTGCAGAATATTTTAACGCGGAAACACACGTATCATAGCCTTACGGTACTCTTTCTATGCTGGAACTGTTCTTGAAATTGTAGCTCGAAGTTCTACGTAATAACTTTTGATAACAGTGCTTTACATTAATTAATAATTAATAGAACTTATGCTAAATTAATAACTTATGCTAATTAATTAAATTAACTTATGCTTGTGTCTTATTTAAAAAAAGGTATTGATATCTGAAAATGAAGAACATATATTATAGATAATTTGTCTAGTTGATAGCGATCTATTATTTGCATTGATTTTTCAGACTTAAAAATTAATCTGCCTTCAAGATTATGGTACTTAATAAAATTACAAATGAATACATTTCATCTGTTATATTTAATTTTGTAATAATTGTTCAAACAGTGTACAGTAATTTACGCATATAAAATGTAAGTTACTTAAATTGTAATTTAAATACAATAGAAAGTCATAATAGAGAAAAACAAAAGATTGAATCGATTTCCTATCACAAGTTAGAAAAATGCTAATTATAATCATTTTAGTGCATACAGGGAAAATGTTGGATTAATTGGAATCCAAACACAGTAACAAGTAACCGAAATGCATATGATAACAAAATAATTATTAAATAATAGGATAATATAGGATAACAAAGTAACTACTAAATAATAGGATAACAAAGCAAATATTAAATAATAGGATAACATAAGATGAAAAGTAACTTGTTTGCTATTGTCTGATAGCATGATTGGTAAACAATGATGTTTGATTTTCCACAGAAGGACACTTAAAAGGAGGCTTCGATTTTTCGTAACTCAGTTACACGGTTGAACATAGCAATCAAGCCATGAATATCACACACGTATTGCGTTTTCTTTCCCTCTGTGACTAATAGCCTGTGTAGAATTCTGAATGCATCGTATATACACATGCTAATTGCACTAATATTTAACACATTGCCATAATATCATACGGTCTAAGTAGTTTATTCAATCAAATTAAAATTGGATACGTAAGCGATAGACGTAAATGAATTTTTCAATATTTTCGCGTCTTGCCGATCTGAATAAAATTAATAGAACAATAGAACTGCAACAAAATTAATTTTGATACACATAGGTAATGCGGCAGGCAAAGTGTTAACGTAGCTTCACGAAGAAAATGAAATTTTAATAAATCTGTGTTATTAATATGCATTTTCCATGGTACAGTAATTAAAGTGCTGAAATTCTTATAACGATAACGCATGCGATTAAACCAGCAAGCTCTCCCCTTGAAAGTTTAATCAACTTTTTTTCTTCCTCCGCAGTGTAACGAAACTATTTTGGGGGTTAACGCAATTTCATTAACACGATGCTTGCGAGAAAATCCGCCAGAACGGTGAAACTGTGGCGGAACCTCTCGAGGTTGATTAGCCTATAGGAAGCAACGGCCGGCATGATATTTCAACCAAAGTGGAATGTGTGCAGGATGAGGCAGATTCGAGATTATCTTAAAGCGAGGCATTTCCTCGATATCGGCGTTTGTATTCGGAGGCGCTGCGTCGATCGCAATTCGCAAGATTAAACGAGAAGAACGGAGATTCGCCGGAATGGTTTTCTTCCTCGAGCAATTTCCATGAATGGAAGCCAAAGGACTTGAAGAGAATCGAAGGCAATCAACACTCGTTCGTTCTCTTTAATCTTCAAAAGGATGTTTAATGAGCTGCTAGTTTCCTTTAAGCGCCGCGAATGGAGCTACAGTCGACATTTATATTTGTGCTCCCAGAAATGATGTGTAACTATAGATATACACATACAAATTTAACGAATTAAAACGACTAAGTCTTAAAGTCAAAGTAAAACATCATATGTACCTTTATCTATCTTCACTGTTTAAATTTATAATAAAAATTTACTATAATCAAGATCGCCCCCATTTAAAATCGATTAATCTAAATTTCTATTTAAAATACTGAATAAAACTTCTAATAAAATTTAATCTTTTATTAAAAATTTATTATAATTTAATTTTTCTTATCTCATATTAAAAATATACTGAAGTAAATATACTTAAGTTTCTATTGTACATTTCTTAGAATGCAAATTTATAATAAAAATTCTTTATAATAAAATTTATTATAATTAATATTCGCTGTTGATTTCACTGTAATTCAACGTCCCTTATTTTATTTTAATTTATTTTATATCGTAAAATTAACCAATCAAAGTACAGTAGTTATCTATCAATGATCAATCAACCTGAAAGTAACAAACTCTCTTCCTGAATAGAAACAAAAGTTAATCATCAAAATTAACATGAAGGAAATTAATCAATAAACTAATTAATCAATAACTTTGATTCAAATCGATTGTTTTCGAATTGATTCCTATAGAAATAAATTATTCGAATAATTAATTAATCCTTATCGATTATTCTTTGGCCAAATAAAATGAAACTGTCGTGTTGAAATTTTGTGACAACAGTAAAGACCGAGTAAATCGTTGTTGCTGAAACACAAAGATGGCATTGTATCGAATATCCCGAGTTTCGCATGTAAATTTGAGAGAACGGGATTACAGATATCGCAGCACCGCAATATAGGCGCATTGCGTATAACCCAGTTCACCGATTGGTAGCTTGGTGCATTGATCCTTTATCCTGACAATGAAAGCAGATAGATCACGCCGAAATACATGGCCAGTGGCTAAGACGAAGCAACAATGAATTTGACATTTCAGAGTTATTACACACATCGTAATCCTCGGTCCACGTGTAAATATTAATGAACGTGCCAATTAACGTTCATCCAGTTTCGTGTCGATAAAGCAGTGAAAATATTTCTATTTAAAATATCTCCCTGACCTTTCCATTTTTAAAGATGACCGACTGTGTCGCGGAACGACGGTAAATACCGTCGATATACGATCTTTTGATTTCCAAAAAGTAAACTCTTTTATGAATGTTAAATATAGCGGATTTAATGAATTATTAATTGATTTGTACATTTTTCGTATCAGAGATTCGAAAGGAAATAAGATCTTTAATAAAGAACGTCAATTTCCTTTCCCTACATTAAAAAATGTGATTTGAAATTACAACGAGCTCTTATACTTATGAAATAGTTTACGAAAATCGAAGTATGAAAAGATATGCATAATGGTCTTATTACTAGACTGTGGAAATTTATATAAAATCAAAATTGACGAAGATAATCGTAAGAGACGTAAGTTGGATGAAAATGTCATTCCCCTTTTAATAATTGTAATCACTTCAAATTATTAACAGCATTCTTAAATTCTTCTGATGCCTTTACAATTTGTTATTTGATCTATTCATCTTCAAATGCATCCCAATAATAATGCTAATAATTCTAATAACGTCTAAACTTCTAACATCGTCTCACAAACTGTAATTTAAAATATTGTCACATTCGAAATTATTTCAGAGCATATTTACGCACTGCACAGTAATCACATCAAAGTTCCATTTCGAATGAAATTACGGAAGTAAATCGTACAAAATTCGTCATTTAATGAGCCTCGATATTTAACGGGTTTCTGCGATCGCCGTAATATCTGCTCGTTTATCGAAACAAGCGATCGTTACAGGGGACGCGGAAGCTAAAATAGTTGAACGTTGCGAACACGACTTTATAAATTCCAGCTTTCAGCGCTTTAATTGAAGACATAAAATAAATCGTGCCTTTAATCGCTTCGTTCGCGCGGAGAATTATTATAGGGCATAAATTTCCCTCGAAATTCGCCGTGTACCGTTCCGAATTACCAATTCGATGGAAAACCCGGAATTTTTCGAGCTGACTGCTACAGATATCGGCGAACTCGATCGGAGACCTATTCGATGCTTCGGGAATTAGACAGTGACGGACAAAAGTTATCGTACACCTTTTAAAAGATAATAACTTTTTCATAATTGGACTGTATGACTTGAATTTTTTGAGAGACATTGGAGTTTAACGTACAATGACTAAAATACTTTTATTTTAATTATGCTATAACTTGAAATGAGAGAGAGAGAGAGAGAGAGAGAGAGAGAAGAAAAAAAGAACAAAAAGACTCCCGTTTTTCAACTCTTTTATCCGAGCCTGTAATGAAAATTTCAAAAATGCATTTTGTAAATATCGGTAACATATTTAGTCCAGTTTCAAAAAGTTATTGCCTTTTAAAAAATTTAGGTATACTTTTGCCCGTCACTGTACCGATATTCTCGTGCAGCAGCGGATCACGTTTCGAAAGTATTAACAATTTCCATCTGGAATGACAACGTCTCTTCCGGTTGTCCGATTAATCCTTTGGGAACACGCGTCGCATATGTTAGAACATGAAATCCACTGCCAATCGAGTTCACGTCAGACTCGCGATACTGTTACTAAACTGAACTAGCTTGTGGAGATTCATCCTCGTTGCGAATTTGATATATGTATCAGTTCATTGCATAAGTAATATTTTGTTTCAACGATACGTTCGTATGTAAAATAAAAATATTCATAGTTACTGCTAAAAAATTTCAAATATTGTAGTAATTGATAGATATGATAGTAATTGCAATTTAACAATATATATTTTTAGTTTAGTATACTGTTACACAGCATGGTCATACAAATGAATATATAATTCTCTAATTGCTTTTTGTATGTAAATTACAACTTTAATATTTCATTTTATGCGAACAAAGTGTACTAAATGATTCTTTATGATTGAAATAAAATTAGATAAATAAAATATTCGTTTTTGGAAATACGTACGTTTTATTACAATTTAGATGCTCATGCATTCTACAAATGCATGAAAATCTGCTACGGACTAATTACTGTGTCGCAAAGAAATTTGAAAATTTAATTAAGTACCACATGATTCCCAGAAATAGTTCTATGAAAAATACTAGGAAACATGCTAACATTATGTTCAAAATTAAAGCATGACAACGAGTTTGTTTTACAATTTACTGAAATTTTTATGAAAATGGACGAAGAAACATCTACTAAAATAGATACAGTATTAATCGATTTATAAATAAAAGTGCAAAATTATTTGATGAATGTACTTTTTAACTGCGACGAATTTCACGGGAAAAATGTGATCGTGACTACTCCGCGAGTGAAATATTTTTCGTTTTTCTTTATGAACTTTATCACAGCTAATTTCGACAGATTTCAAGTTATTTCCACTTAAATTCCTCGCATTTTCAGTATATTCTGTTTCCGACAGGCGGATATTGAAAGCACATTGGAATATATACGTATGGGAACGAAATAAGCCCTTGATGAAAATTATTACACGAGAAGACCGTCCACTCATTCACGTAATTGTTTCAGCTTACAGCTAATTTCTACGAATTTCACTTTAGTTCTTGTCACATTTCTACCATTTTCAGTAATCTGTTTCCAACACGCGAATATTGAAATTAACTTTCGTAGATAAGTACTAAGCTCTTCAGGAGAATTATTGTGGTCTAAAACATGTGCGTATTAATTTATTGTACAAAAATATAACCCATGAAATCAAAATAAATTTGTTAATGAAATAGACCCTGGAAAATTAAATTTATGACAGTCATTACTTCTTTAACCTTTTAGTAGTATATAAATTCTAGTAAAAATCAGTTCAATCTTTCTTTAAATCTTTGAATCTTTGAACCTTTCAATCCTTGAATCTTTCAATCCTTGAATCTTTGAATCGTTGAATCTTTGAATCCTTGAATCCTTGAATCCTTGAATTCTTGAATCTTTGAATCATTGAATCTTTGAATCTTTGAATCCTTGAATCCTTGAATCTTTGAATCCTTGAATCCTTGAATCTTTCAATCCTTGAATCTTTGAATCTTTGAATCTTCGAATCTTCGAATCTCCCAATCTTTGAATCTTCGAATCTTCAAATCTTTGAATCTTTGAATCTTTGAATCCTCGAATCCTTGAATCTTTCAATCCTTGAATCTTTGAATCTTTGAATCTTCGAATCTTCGAATCTCCCAATCTTTGAATCTTCGAATCTTCGAATCTTTGGATCTTCGAATCTTTGAATCTTCGATTCTTTGAATCCTTAAATCTTTGAATCTTAAAATATTCGAAACAAATACATCACACACGTTATAAAATTCTTATAGTTAATGAAATCTGGGTGAAGATTGGCATCACCCTCTGGACACATCATAATACGCGACTAATATCGTAAATTAACAAACACAATTGTATAAGTGATAATTTAGTAAAAAATTTCAGAATATAGAATTTGTTTTCAAAATTTAAATTCACTATGAAAATGGTATAATAATTGTAGACCACCACAATATAAACACAAGGATGAATGGTAGAGGAGAAAGTTCTTCAAGTTTTGTAAATTATTTGGAAGATTCTCGTGTTGAAAAAAAATTTGGTCGACCTGCGGTTCCCGGGAATATTCGAACGCCTCCCAAAACAATACAGCTGCCCTTGTTCTTGGTTGGAAACCGGCCGGGGTTAATAAATGTTTTGCACGTTGACTTGACCCGATCTTAAAAGGTAGTTGGGATAAAAATAGCAGAGTGCCATCTATCGTAAGGGTACACAGACTGTGGAAGAAGTTACTGTTCGCCGGTGATCGATGCAGTTATTAGTGGACGACGACACAGCAACCGTTTTCTTCGAGAGAAAGCCAACATCGGAATTCCCAAATACACACACACGCGCGAACGCACACAAGCCGTGCCAGCCGACATGCTTTTCCATTAATCCCTGGCTCAAATTTCCCGATTGCAAGCGAAATGCGCAAGTTCCTGTCCAAATATTGAACATCGACGAGTGTTGATTCATTTGTTAATAGCATGTCCGGCTGAATTGTTTCGCGGGATTAATGAAAATTGGCAGTAGTTTGGAAACTGCGCGAATCTGACAACTATTTGCTGAATAAAACTGCTCGCGTGAATTGCACGTCTAGCACGTAGTTAATTAAGAAGATATTACATAATTCTATTTGGAACCTATTAAACTTTGTGTGCGGAATAAATTTGTAACAACACTCTATGCAAATTCTACAGTTGAATATTGCAATGCACTTTAAAGTTTATCAATCTTCCTCGGGCTGAAAATTGACCCATTTTCTGTTTTTAGACGTCGCAAGATTTTTAGTTTATTCCCGTTTGCGTAGTAAAGTGTGCTTCTTTAAGCTGTAAAATCATAGACGAAGAACAGTTTATTGATTTAAAGTGTCAAGCATAATTTGGCGAAGTATTATCCTATTATCTTTTGTGCTAGTATTCCTCACGAGCATATAAGGGTTAAAACAAATCTTAACAAGTTATGTTATAATTAGACTGCGGATTTTATGCATTTTCGACAAAATTGGCACGATCACCAACAAACTTGTGAAGACATTATATTAATTATATTCATTAAAGTTATTCACAGAAAGAAAATATTTTCATCTAACTTCCGTTCCTTACAATCAACTTGGAGAATTTTTATTTTGCATCTACATCCGCAATCTACTTAAAATTTAAAAATATTTTTAAAAAATTGGTATTTGTATTTGTATACCAAATTAATTAAATTGTTTAAATTTTTGTTATGTGTTTAAATTACACACATTGTCAGGATACAATTATTAGTAGATATTACTATATATCTGAAGAAAAATATATTCGTTCTCTTCAATGAAACGTTTAATACGTATACAAGGTGTCTCAATCGAAATTTCGCAGCCAATTCTTTCCCAAACCGTAAAGAGCAAATGTAAAGTTTTAATTCCAGCATTTATAAAATTATAGAATCATTTCATAGCTAATACTTCTGAAGTATTTTATAAACTATGAATGAACAATTCGCTGTACAAGTGAGGCCACTCTGAAAATGCAACAGTTATAAAAACTTTCTTCTTGAAAATAAGCTACAGCTAACCACTTGTTGCTAAAAAAGTTAGGAATCAGCAATTTCCAAAGAGTGTTTCCACGTTGTGAGCAGTTTTGCCTGGTGCAAGCTCAAGAAAAGTTCAGAGACTAGCGGTTAAATGTTTCCGAACTAAAAAGTTCAAATATGTGTAGGGACACTCACGGACAGAATTTTTTAAAACGATGCACGCGAATTGAAGTATTTCAAAGCCAGACAGCACGTAAGTAGGTTTTAGAAAACCGACATCAAAGAATAAATTATATTCTTCTAGCAATAATCAGTAACTTAATATAACAGTAATTTGATACATTAACATTGATCATTTACATAAATTTTACAGTTTTACATAAACAGTCATGTTAATGTAAAGAAGTCGAATTATTTTCTACATTTAATATTCATAAATAACTTAATTTCTATCAGATAGAGATAAATTATTTTCTATATTTTATATTCGTACAGGACTTAATTTCCCATTTTCCTTAAACGTACACATCAGAGGTGATTCATCATTTAATGATGATCCAGCATGAAACCGAATTGTTAATCTGACTGCCCCGCTATATGTGCTCGTGACATTTACTAAAACAGAGTGCTACGCTGAAAGATTTTACCAAGGCAGATAGAATTTTATGCGACATCTGTTAACAATCCCGTAAAACGCGGAACGACCATTAAAGTACTCCAAAGCGAGATAGCACGCAAATAGGTTTTTCGGTGTCCACCAAGAAGAACAAGGAGAGAGACACCAAGATAGCTTTATTTTCGACTCATGCCGACTGTTCATGACTGTATATCGGTTGGCATTTCGCCACTCTCTCTCGGTTCTGCTTGCTTTTGCCTTACGTGCTCCCACTTTCCTCGTCTTTGTCCGCCAAGCACGCCAAGATTACGGAACATTTGAAACCGCTTTGCAGCGCGGCAAAAACGGTCAACAATAGTCGCTCAAACTGCGCCAATAAACAAAATATCACGAACGCGGCGTCGTCGTCAATCTCGAAGAGATATCGCCGTTCTATGTTCAACGCTTCTTAGCAACTTGCCCACCGAACATCTACATTAGAGCTCCTTTCGTGTCAGCCGTAATTGCCTTAACTGCCTACCCTTTAATCGCAACGCCACATATACAATGTAAATTATCTGACATTTGAAATCAAACTATCTCCGCTTGTTCTTGACGGTGCAGTGAAATGTTTGAGTTGTCAGTTGCTTGTCAGTTGCCGTTAGCGTTTCTTGATGCGAAGACGTCAATTCTTCATGGTTATTGATTTTCCGTCTCCATATTTATCTATCTTCATATTATATTAAATTCATTTATAGAAATTCTGCATTCGTTCCAGAAACCTTCAACTTATTCCTATAAACTGTACATTTATACCAAGAACATTTGAAATCGTTCGTAAATACTCTGCATTTATTTCAAGAACCTTTAACATCGTTTATAGAAACTCTGCATTTATCTTAAAAAAGGCTTTTCCATATACAGACTTGAATGTGTGAAATTTTAAACAGGATCTCAAATCAGCACATTTTCGTATTAACTATTCGATAAACATCTGAAAAGGAAGAAAATCGTTTCTGTTGAATAGAAGATTCTCTGCGGCAAAAGTAAAACAGGAGTCAATTGTTATTAATAAACTGTGGACTTTTATATACTTTTGGCGAATATAAATGGAAGAATAGAATAAAATATGCAGCTCGATGAAATTGGATATTGTGGAATATAAAATGACTGGCACAGAAAATAGCTTTTATTTTTCATTACATTTTGATTCTAATGATCTTTCATTCTATTATATATTCGTTATATTTGATTTCATTTTCATCTGTATAAATAACGTCTTGAACATTTTATTTTTCATAAAGGTTACATATTCGTACCTACTGTATAGTTTTAATATATATAATTATGAAAAAAAAGGAAATGAGAAAAAAGTTTTTCTCGAAACAACAAACGAAGATTTTATAAAGTCTACACTATGGAAAATTAATAAAAAACGAATTAACGGAGTAGAAGCTTTTCTATGTCTCGAATATTACAATACTTTTGCCATTAAAAACAGCAAAAACATGTGCAAAGATTTATACACTTGTCCTATTGTTCGTTTTATTGTATAGAAAAAATGAAAGAAGGATTCAATGAATCGCGTTTATGGGTTTTATCGCAACCCGTTTTACGTGTTTACCATTGACATAGGTAACCAGAAAAAGAAGCTTGTTCTAAGATCGGTGCTCGCACGATCTTAAGCTCCAGAAAAGTCGCAGGAAGTCCGACTTTCTCACTTTTATCGTTTTCACTGTAGCCACTATAGCCCCTCGACGTTATCCTCTTAACTATCATCACCTACTACCTCTTAACATTTGACCTCGTGCCACATTTACGCGAGTCACACTTCTCTTGTTACTGTTCATTGACTTTTGTTTGTTATCCCTGAGTTGTGCCACCTTTTAGAAACTGTAACGTTGCAATCGAAAACTCTAAGGAGATCATGCAGAAATATCGAAATTTTATGCGGTTTGTCTTTATCGATATTTATTTATTTAATCATTTATTTAGTACTTGATGAGCATAGCCCTTTACATATATACGATGGTAAAAGAACTAGTATGAAATAAAGAAATATTTAATGAAATTTTCAATTTTACGAAATATTATATTCGATTTTATTGAAATTTATAAATTCCAATTTTATTTGATTTTTTGCATGTCTAACATTAAATACAATTTCCTATTTGTTTTCATCTTGCGACGTCTTGAAGATCTTTAAGGAAGCTGTTGTATTAAAAAGACTCTTGTCAGTTTTCCTAAATTTTGCGAATTAATTTATAATATATATTCTATATTATAATATATAATTGCATGTCATGTAAAATCATAATCGTAGAATCATAATTATAATCATAAATCATGATGTGTTACAAAGTAATTTCTGCGAGGCGTACTATTTAACCGCTATTAATTCCAACTATCGGAGAAAATAGTAATTTTCGTCTTGTTTTATTCTGCACATGCCACCGACGATATTTCCTTAAGGAATGTTAGAAAAAGGTAACAGCCTATCTCGTCAACCAGTCACGCTTGTAACGTTGCAGCCGACGCAGATTACACAAGGTGTTCTAACATCGGGCTCGGAAATGGAAGCTCGTGCGAGGAATACCGCAGAAATGGAAATATTATACGACACCATAATCGTGAAGGGAAAATAAAGGTTACGGCTGGGCGAAGCGATTTTACTATCCGTCGCACTTTCCCACAATATGCAATCATTCCACTTGATAATGCATGAATTTTATATGTGCATCAATAATGCGCAATGCTAACCTCAGTTTCTGATTCGATTGCACCATTTTTATTAGATAGATACAAGAAAACAAAATTACAATATTTTTCAAAGAAACGTTTCGTTGAAAAATATATATATATATATCATTCAGATTTCGAATGAAATATTTGAAAGAATGTGGAAATTGCATTTAAAAAACTGCTATTTTAGGAGAAAGAATCATTGTGAATAATTTAAAATCTATTACAACTATCCTTGCAAATTTTTGACGTGTTACATAAAACTGCTGATCCAACATATAAATTGTCATTTTAATCATATAAATATGTAATTAACGTATATACTAATCAAAATAATTTTTCGATAGCCTAAAGTAATTTTTTTGTAAAGCTTAACATCGTGATTACTTATTTCAAGTGCGAGTAATGTTTTTTTTTATAACTCTTCATCTGATTTTTTAACATAATACTGATCATCGTTCAACACTGTCAAGCATTTAGTTGGTGAAAATTTGTAATTTTGGTCCGGGTCGAACAGAATATAAAGAATATATTTATTTTTCTTTTTAAATTATGTTTATTTTTATTGTACGAAAACAATTATATCATTTTTCTTACTTGCAATACAATCTAACTTCAAACAAATATGTTCAACCTCGGGTCCTCGATCTCCATTTTTTGTTGATAAATAAAATATTATTTGTCGAAAATCCAAACTATCACGGCTAAATAATGTCAGAAAACTGGATAACATTCCGACGTAAAACTTTGTATTGTCAACGCGATAGTTTCCGCGTAATCGTGATCCAAAGTCAAATTGTTACTATCGATCCCGGTCTCCGCAGCATTTAAATAGCATTATTCATCGAAATCTCTTGATCAGATTCCAACAAGTGTTCGAACGGCTTATGAACCGTACAGTTTCCGGCGAAATATCAATACCGATTGTATTATTAACGAATAACGGCGAAACCATTCCGAGATATTATTTCGCCGCGATTGCATCGTCACCTGTCCAATTTAGAGCACTTACGCCGCAGGAAATTCAGATGCCTTCGGAGAAAACTCACTTTGCTCGTGCAGGACGCCGCTCGTAAATACCTATCACGGTGTACCATATAAAGCAGTCAGCGCAGTTGGTTGGATTTATCGTGAATTTTCGAGTCTGTGCATCGTAAATTTATTGTCCAGCACAGATACAATCGTTCTTGCGGACGAAATCGCCGCAATTTCCGGCTAGTCCGGGCCCAGAGCACTCTGCGTTCACATTAAAGTTCAAATTACCGATTAATCATGGCCTAATTGCCGCTGTGGTCTTTATTAAATCACTATTTTCCAAACGATCGACCCAGTTCAACGCGTGACACGATTTGATAATAGGACACGCGCTGTCAAAATATTCTTGACGCGTGACGTTGGAAGCGTGAAATCCTGAAACTTCTGCATCCGATTGTTGGGTCACCTTCGTATCTTGATATTTATAGTTTGTACTCTCTCTATCTTTGCTTTATAGTATAATTTATTACATTTCATTTACATTATTTTTTCATTTATATTATTACATTTCACTTCATTTACTGTTCTTTATTCTGGCTACTAATTTCTGTCGTAAAAAAGCGGAGCATAATTTAATTTTAAATCATTGAGACGATTCTATAATATTAATTTCAAGGCATTTTCTTTTAAATGCATTTAATACTGTTTTATCGCTGTGAGGATTTAAACGATGATTTATAAATAAATAAATATGAAACAAGATTAAATTATTATTACTATGATATTACGCGTATAAGTAATAATAATTTCTACGCTGAAATAAAACTTTCTTACGCCAATTGCATAAAGATACGAAATAAAAATATTTTTTTTAAAATAATTTTCGTCATTTGTCAGTATCATTTATTCAGTTTTGTCGTAAATGCATAAAATCTATAGTTTATCAATCACACAAAAGCATTGCATTTTGTGTGAGACTTATTACATGGAGTAAATTTTAACATTTACTTTTCAAGGAACAATTCACTCACTGGTGTGACAGCAAATGTCATTAATTCACGTTTTCAATCTAACGAATATTTAAAAGTACATCCTTTTACATCGATACCATGTCAAAGATTGATTTTTACTTTTCATAACTTCTGAGAAACTAATTCATAACCTCGTGTATGTCTCATCCTTAAAATAGCGTTACCTACGTTCTATACATTTCTACAAGTATATGAAGAAAGATATTAGCTGGTATTGTGAAATCGAAGTTATGGCCAGAAAGTTCTGTTTTTTAGAAAATTTAGTTTGAGTATTGATCCGGTGCACGTGCACTGGTGTAAGAGTGAACTATATGCTGCTGCCAGGTAGAGTAGGGAGGCCACAGAAGTGTCTCAGACTGTAAGTTGAGTGCATAAGTACTCGTCCACTATTCAAACTCACTTTTTTTTTCATAGCAAACTTTTTAGTAAAATATTCTACTGCGTTGTTTCGACTTTTTCTGGACGAGTTGCCAGCAGACTGTAAGATGAGTATAAAAGGCAAATGCTTCTTAAACTTCTGCATCATAGAAATTGATGGTTATGCAGTCTTCAGAAAATTCACCATTTAGTAGATATTTTAGTAAATTCAAAGGCTGATTATCGTGACATTTTTCTATTGCAAATTACTATTACTAATTTTTATTACACTTTTGTCAAAGGATTCATTTACTTATAAAATGTCTTTTTCTTTTAATAAGTTTAATAAATGGATAATAATATAATAATATTCGTTAATTCTTCAATTGATATCACAATTTTATCTTTCACTTATTCAGTTTTACTATAAAACAATGAAATTCTATTATAGAATTAGTAAAACAGGATAATCCTCAAATGAAAACATAAATCAAAAGTGACGCTTTTATGTGAAAAATGTATAATAATATTTTATTTTTATTCTATTATCATTATATTTTATTACATTATTATGTAAATTAGAAAATGACGATAAAATTTGTCTCAAAGTGATTTCGTTTCCGGAAGAATTGCACTCTTTCAGTATTAACGAGGTTACACAGTTAAATGTTCAGTGTTTAAAGGAAGGCTGTGTGATTAGAGGGGAAGAAGGAATATTTTCAGCAGGCCTTTAAATCTTAGACCAGATAAAATTGATCGCAGTGGTTGCAACGGTTTATTCAGATACATCGCATGCTAGAACCTCGCGAGTTTACCATCCGTGATATCATTCAGAGAAGTGAGATTAGTTAGGATAAGAATCGCCCTCTTAGGCACAGTATTCTTCATCTGACCTTTGCAAACTCTGCCCTTTTCAAACAATTACGAGGAAACCGTTGGCACGCCTTGGTAGAGATAGAATCTGATTCCTTGAAACGATCTCGTTTCGCTTGTTTATCATTCGATCGACTTGAGCTGTTCAAAAGATAATAAATGATACACTTTATTACATCCAAGCAACGCTTATTAATGTAATCACTTTCTTTCCTGATCGTTGCTTTAAGCAATGTTTCACCTTCATTAAATAAGACTTCTATGAACGATGTTGTATTAGTATTTTATCATCAGCCATATAAACATTTTATAATATATCTTTGTTTCTTGTATGAATTGGATTTTATTTATATATTTTTTATATTTTATTTATATATACTTGAATGCATTTGTTATATATTAAATAATAAATATTAAATAAGTGCTACAGTTGTCCGCATATATGATTTTTTAATAGAATAATCAGCATTTTGTCAAGTTTTCAATGATTTTACTTATACTAGGCTTGTTATATGTGCATATTATGAAAAAACAGAGGTAGAAATCACTTAAAATCACCATAAATGCTTTTCAACAATAAACTAAAATAAACTATAAAAATGAAAATAAATAAACTGTGATGAAATATTCATCCTTTCCATTCTATTTTTATGAATTGCGAATTATTAGAATCAAATGTTATAGATTTATTAATCTATAGTATATTATAGTATATAGTATATATTATAGTATATTATACTATATAGAGAAATATAGAAATTACTGTGATAGACTTCTTTTATTGTACATTATCCTGACAAGAATAATATGGAGCACATCAACAGTAAACTAAGCTAAAAAGACATTGAGGATTGTTAAAAGATATTCATTACTCAATTGTTCACTATAATAATCGATGTAGAAGTTAGCTCTGGTTCTTTTTGTTAAATTTTAAACGAAGAGATTTTTACAGTTTTTCGAAGAAGATATGAACAAAATATTGAGTAAGAAAGGAAACACCATATAAAAGTAGGACATTAAATGAGTAATTTCACAAAAGAGTATGGCTGACTACTGGCAGATTACTTCAAAGGGAAATAAAAATTCGCATTGCTAATTAGTAGAGATTACTAAAGTGAAAACCAAATTACTGGCTTATTATATCCAGCTAAATTATTCCTATAAATGCGTCGCGGTCGCAATCTCGTTCCAATTCATGAGTATTGATTCTCGAACATACATTTCAGTAAAATTTCATAAAGATACATTAATTTCTGCTGTATTATCAAAATGAACATTTATCCGTATTTCAGCTTTGTGAGCTTTAGCAGCCGAAGCTAACGCGACAAAATTAATATTTAAGTTGATATCAGACCTTGACTGGTTAAGCGTTTCTCACCCTAATTAGTCGGAAATCTCTCCATGATGAAGTGGAAAGGAAACGGGAAAGTTTTTGCGACTTCTTGTTGGTTCGTTTCTCTGTGAAGGAAATACGGCTCGAGGCTGCGCTTAAAGAAAATATTCCAGAGATCGTAGAATATAGGTCATGGCGTGCTTTTTGCATCCCTTATCCTTTTTCATCGATTTAACGTGAAACCAGCACAACAAACGCATTCCAAGTGAACGCTTTATCGGTATAACCGAATATAACTGCTTAGTCTTTTGGAAAGGAGTGAAACGCGTTCCACTAACGTTAATCTTCGGAAAATTTATTATTAGCAGACTGCGGATTTTCATGCGAGATAAAATTGCCTTTTTCAATAAGTGCAATGAATTTTTCTTTTTGACTCATCTTTGTTATTAAAGCATTAAGCAGTCTAATTATGAAATATTGTTCAGAAATATTTTCTAGAAAATTTAAAGAACTAACAGTAGTTGTGAAATTGATTTTTTAAAATAATATCCATCGATTACGAATAAGGAACAGTTTAAATAAAGATTATTCAAACTTATTGCATTATTAAATGAATAAATTGATTTTGAAATTAGAAGTAAAATTTTGTAATTCATTGCCCCGTTGCAATTGATCAAATTTACAATTGATCAGTAGTGAGGATTGCGTTCAAAAAATTATTCGTACAAACCATTATTAAATACTATTATTATATTGTAGCAAATATTATATTTGAAGTATGCAGAAATGATCAATTGATATGAAAAGAAAATATAACTTCCTTTGGAATTTAATGAAATTCTAGGTCTCGTTCGTTATAGGCGAGACACCCGGTGTATCGAAGTACTTCTAGGACATTGTTTCGAGGAGCATTTTCTGAACAACGTCGCGACTTTTCCCCCGAATTTGCGTGTTATTTCACGGAGTTTTATACGAGAGTTTTGCATTCATATCACCGCAACAAGGAAGCACAGAGCTTTCAGCCGAAGGCATTTCTTCGTACGTCACCGATATACCTAGGTCTGCGCGAAATGTTTCTGTTCGGGCGCGATGTGCGTGAATTGGAAAAATGCGAGAATGGAGTCCAATGCGAAACATGAGAGGGATCAACGGGTACGTAATCCTAGTTTTAAATAGTCGATTCCCATTCAGCCGTTTTCAAAGTTTGTCCTCGTGCAAATAAGGGCGATCGGGGTCGAAATTAACATTGTGAACAAATTAAAATCAAATGAAACTATCATTGCAAATTTTTGATGCATTATGCAAAACTACTATTCCAACGTATTCATTGTTATAACTAGATTGCGGAATTTATGCATTTATGACAAAAACGAGTAGATCAAGCGGAAAACAGCAAAATTTTTAATTTAAAAATATTATTGCATTGCTGTCAACTCAATGATATTATTAAGGAAAGGATTAAATGTCATTAATGAAGGTAACTTTTATTTTGCATAAATGTCCGCAATCGAGTTATAACAATTACTGGATGAAAGAATGAGTTTTTCTTCTAAGTATATAGCACTTCAATACGTATTTATTCTGTTATATAAACTAGCGCAATTTTAATAAACTTAATTGGACGTAAAATCTGGAAGCGTAAAATATCGAATTAAGAAGCACACATTTTCCACGTACTAACACAGATTATCGTTGACAAAAATTATGACGAACACTATTTTTTACATGTACTTTTGTTGCATTATACAAGGGAAATCCTTGATCAAGTATTGTACAACATATTGAAAGAATAATATAAAGAGACGATACTAACAATATAGTAAGTATTGTACATACTATATTATTATTGTAAAGAATATTAATTAAAAGAATAATATAAAGAGACGTCACTAACAATATAGTAAGTATTGTACAACATACTATATTATTATTGTAAAGAATATTAATTAAAAGAATAATATAAAGAGATGACACTAACAATATAGTAAGTATTGTACAACATACTATATTATTATTGTCGTCTTTTTATATTATTCTTTCAATATTATTCTGTTGCGAGACAAAATGACGGACACTGTATAGTTCTCATTTAATTATAAAGAATTGTTAACGTAAAATGTTCAAATCCACAACGTGGGAATAATACGCTAACGCAATTAGGAACCGTATTTCCTGATTGGAGCCTTAATTGAAACTAAAGAAATTCCGGCAATTAACGTTGATTAAGCCACTCAACTCTTTAAGCTACCATGAATTATGTATATTAGTCTCGACGTTACCCGAAATTTATGCACGCGAGCACCTTCGAACTACTAATTCTCGAATATGTTATGCCTAACACACATATTCTATTAATTTCCAACCACACTAATGAATTTCAGAAGCGTCGAAAGTTTTGATAGGATAAACAGTTGTGAACGCGATGATCGAATCGAGACAATCTTTATACCGATTTTAAGAACAACGCTAAAAAAAACACATCAAAAACACAACTCTTAAGAATCACGATTACATGCGACAATGATTTTAGTATTAACCTTGTGTGTAAAAAGTGTTCGTACACTTCAAAGATTGAAGTCATTTAGTTCAGTTTTAAAAAAGTTATTGCGTTTCGAAAGATGTACGAATACTTATATAGACCACCGTAGCTTCCAACTATGAAATAGGGTGTCCCAAAATTATTGTACAAGCGAAAAATTAGGGATTCCTGAGGCTATTTGAAATAATTTTTTCCTCAGTGAAAATGCAATCCGCGGCTTCGTTTAGGAGTTAATAACGAAAAACAGTGACCAATGAGAGGCGAGATTATCTGGCGCGTAGCGGCGGTGAGGACTTCGACCGCTCGTTGGTTCGGCCGCTTCGCGCGAACTGATCTCGCCTCTCATTGGTCACTGTTTTTCGTTAATAACTCGTAAACGAAGCCGCGGATTGCATTTTCGTTGAGGAAGAAGTTACTTCAAATGACCTCAGGAACCCGTCATTTCCCGCGTGTACAATAATTTTGAGATGCCCTCTGTAATAATAGTACATTTGCACGGAAATATGCTGAGAAAACTGATCGGTTACAACTCCGCAATAATAACTAGACCTCAAGAGACAAGTGAACACAGCAGTTGCTAAATTATTTCAGTTCCGCAAACGTTGCGCCGTGAACCAGAAAGCGCCTCGACCTCGGTGATCGCGACAATCCTAAATAACCATGAAGCTCGCATTGAAGGTCCGGCGGGGGCGGAAAAAAAGAAGCACGAGCCTCCGTGACTGCGAATTCAGCGACAAAAAATTCAATGCGACGAGAGAAGGAGTCGAGAGGGGGTGGGATTCAGTCGGGGAAGGAACTTGAAGCGTTCGCGCTGTTTCACCAGAGATTTTACAGCCACCGGTAGATTCGCTCGCTCTATTGATACCGAAGGTCTAACTGTCAAGAGAGCAGAGTGCAGCTCGACTTCGCTGCAGCAAAACTTGTTGGGAATACAATGACCGCGTTTCTCTGCAGAGCGTCGACGCGGGCATGAATGCTAGCTGAGAGAGATATCTTTTCAACTTTCAGACGCGACAAGTCCCAACACACGTCTTTATATCTGGAAATGGCTATAGAATGTGTCGCGCGCGGCTTTTTACCAGCTTCGCGTCTGCATAAGCAGCTTTAATGATCGCACCTAAGCGGTCAACGTTCCGGCGCGCCGCCATAAACGTTTCATTAAGCTAATTTCCGAAGTGAAATCGTTTCCTCCGTTTCGATGTCTCGATGTGATAATTAGTAGTGAATTGCTATCTTACCGGATCATTTGTTTGGCTCTACTCTCTACATTCACAACTGGGAATAAAAACTCGTAGGTCTACTTTCCTGCCGAACTTGGGAGAACCCTTTTTTCATCACCTAAGTATCGCGAGAAGGGCAAACTCTCTAAGAAGTATGCCAACAAGAAAAGGTCGTAATCGTTGGATAATTGATTTTGATGAAACTTTTTCTATCGAATCTGAAGTCAAAATAAACCACCTCGAATTTTACAGGTTTCGTCGATATTCATTATTTACGAAGACTTTTTCCGTTTAATGTTTGCGATAAGATTGCGGATTTTTATGCAAGAACTGTCTATTTCAATTCTTATTTTGCATGAAGATTCACTGTCTACTCAGTACAGTAGAACTTCGATTATCCGGGCTAAACGGAGTGACATAAATATTCAGATAATGGAACAATTACTTAGTTGAAGTGCCGAATGTCATTTTCATTGATTTGTACAATAAATTACTTGGAAATGATTCGTCTTTGGAAGAAGTTACTTCGAATGATCTCAGGAACACCTCATTTCCCGGAAGTGCCATAATCTTGTGACATGTTATATTTATTCGTTAACGACTTTTCTGCTGGTTTTGTAGTTTACATATATATTGTTAGTTTATATCCGATATTTTATGTGTACCGATTTAATGGTAAACAAATTGATGGAATCAACGACAATTCAACGCGTGCAAATGGTTGAAACGTGATGTGCTGATTCCTTCTCTGGAATCCGAGAACATCTCGGGATGACAGATCGACTCACCGGCAACTCTCGCCTCCTTGCAGGCCTCGTACATGTCCTGCTTGATCTCTGGATTGTTATCTGCGATGGTTTCGCCGACGGTGACGAACCTCTCGACCGCCAGATTCACCGCTTGACCGATCCGGTCGACCGCACGGTAACTTCTGCCCGAACATAGCGGACGTTCCCTGTGCGATACTAACGTGGAAATCTGGAAAAAAAAGAAAAAAAGACCGTGTATTGAGCTGGTGATGTATTCGATGTCAATTGTCTGTATTTATATTCCCGACGCTTTCACGACATAGTTCTCCAACAGTCTTTTAGACTTACAAGGGATAATCCCCAACCCGAAAATTCAAAAAATTCAAAAAATTCAAAAAATTGCGAAACTTTTGGGATATGTAGAGCATATCTAGGTATGTATTGCGTAATTTTTTTCTGCGTAAATTCACTTTAACACTTTCGCTACCAGCGTCACCAGCATACGTAGTTATATTTATTGCATTAATCGTATCAAATGCATCGCATTCTCTTATAAGATATGATAAAAATGTCGCCAAAGGGAAGCTATAAATTCTTTAAATATCATGCTACATATTATGATTTTAAATAATTATATTCAGAAAATTAATTTCATGTTCTTTACGTGAAATACCAAATCGGGGTTGTCACACATGTGTGACACTAGTAGCGAACATGTTAAAGGGTGGAAATTAACCCCCAATTACTCGGCTATTTTTTATTTTATTGCTATAATTCCCAAATTGTACAAGATAGAAAAAAAACAAATGGAAAAGATCATAAATAAATAATCGATATTTTTTGTATACGACATGTTAGATTTGGACAAAAGAGGTAACTTTTATTTGAAGACTCTTTTTGTACGTTCTACAGTTTGCGAGTTACAGTGAAGTGTCAAGCTATTCTTCCTGAATTGTTTAAAATTATTGTTATTATTCTGTGGTATTATAGAAAACACATGCGTATTTACATATCTTCCTACTCTTTATTTTTTTTACGATTAAATGTACGTAGCAAATTTAATTTTCCCATGAATTGAAACGAACGAACTCCGACCGTAACGCGTACGCCGTTAATAATGGGATTATATGAGTGTAATAAATGCTAAAAATGTATGCTTCGTGGACATGCAGTAACGAGGAGAAAATTAGGCTAGGCCTCTGCTTGGCAAAGCTCCAAATTACAATTCCCGCTGCGAATAAGGTAGCCACCGAAAAAGTATCAATTTAGCTGCATTACTTCAACTAAATTGGCTCGTACTCGCAAATATTTTGTACCATGCATACATTTATTACACGATAACTAGGCTGCGCATCATTTATGCTGCTACAGCAATCGTTCCTTAATATTATATCAATCCCTTAATACATGCAGCGCAATAAATATTTTAATAAAGTTACACACAGTTTCAATATTCTCTCTCACTTGACAGAAATATACATTCTGTTAAAGTGATTTTATCCGATTAATTTGTTCTATCAAGATTCTCTTAAGACTCGTTACATCATTGTTAATAAAACTATTGTTTCACACTTATGTTTTTATTTAGTCCATATATTCATACGTAATATATTTTTAAAAAATTTTTCTTTTTATTGAAGCATTTCATAGTCAACGTTCAAAGAAAGGCATGACAGTTTCTAACTTTGGTTCATGGTAGAGGATTTTCCAACTAAAACAGACCACCCAATATTTTCTAACTGTCTTCTCTAACTTCTGTTATACTCCAAAAAGTAATCAAGAATTCGAAAAACGTGAGAAACTAGCAGCACAATTTTCGGGAATGAGTAGACATCTTTCCCCGCCTGCCTAGTAAAGTCTCTCTACTCATTACCCGTCAGAGTTTCGTCGAATGCTCTGAAGTCCTTTTGCATCGAAACTCCTGTATCTCATTGAAACTGCATCTCGTCGTCAAACTTCACCAGCAGCTTCCAGCTGTTTCTCACGTCCGCATGCAAGATGACAAGAAAGTAACGTTATCATTATCCGTGTAGAATACGGAGGTCTCGTTAGCAGTTTGGGGCACCCTTGGAATATCGAGGGCACGTTGTCGGGGAACTCAAAATCCGTGGAACGTAGAGGCTCGGTTAATTATTGAAATAAAATAGCTATTCTGAAGTACCGCTCAATTGTGAACACTTCTTGAAACAGTAATACAAACAATACAATAAAAAATAGAGGGAGCATATGAAAGTCGCTGCAAAAATTCTACCAATATTTTCGAACACTGTTCTGTATCAATTCACTCACACGAGTACTGTTATGTAATAATCAACTGTAAAATTTGTTATTCACATTAAATGAATATTTCAAAGTTCAATATGTTATCTAGAGACATCAATCTATCGAACAGTAGTATAAATATCCAACGATAGCACTTTTCAGTTGCAATGAAGTCGATATGGCAACCTTATACCACAGTTAGGCATTATTCGATGATAATTATTCGAATGAATTCCTCTTAGTTGAATATTTTATTCGAATAATTCATTATTGGTCATAAATTATTCTATCTATTTATTCTAATAATTCTTCATCCGAGGGAAATAAATCGATAAACTATGAGGAAACACTTTACATTGTATCATGTTTATTCAAATCAATTATCTTGAACGATATGAATTATTGTAAGAATTAATTCTTATTCGTATGAAATTTTATTCGGATAAATTTTTATTCGATTCAATATTTGAATAGTCATTCGATAGTGTCGGACAAAATTGTATTCTTCTGCCCAACTCTGCTTTCTACCCTCTGCGAAGTATCCCATAATTGGTAATTTTACCTTAACCAAGTTCGGGCCGGATCTAATTATTGTAGCGTCCCGGTGTGTGACGTTCTGAAAAACGAGCGTGACTAATGCAGGCGAAGCTTTCCTCCGGTAGCAATGGAAAGCAGCCACGCTCGGATTGTTTTGTCTGCCGGCTAACGACCAGACAGCCACCCCCACGTCCCACCCCCGCGTCACCCTCTGTAAACGCCGAACGTGTATTCAAGAAAGATGCACGGGAGTAACCCCGTTACCTGGCCTGTAGCTGCAGGGCCCATATATCTCGTTTTCCTCGCAATTAGACAATGCATTTAGCCACCGCCCCCTTTAAAGCGTTCCGCGAGCCGTTCGGGGACGAGCAGATGAACGCGGAAGAATGAGAAAACGACAAGCTGGCTTCCAGAGGCGGCGGGAGAAACGGGAGGCAGAAATAGGTCGACGGAAGAAGAAAATGAATCGAGGAAAATGGTAAGACGCGCGAGACCGATCTGTATACCTGTACCGAACGCCGCGGAAAATGAATATACACACTGCTACGTGACCGGTGCTGCGACCGGATATGAACTGATTCCGTGGAAATAGTAAATTGGAAATGTTAATCGAAAAGGCACGGCGCGGGGCTATTCGATCACTCGGCTGCGGACTTTTTTGCGAAAAAAAATTGTCTGCATCAACTGCTTTCTGTTTGTCAATAACTTTATTCTCTTTTCAATTAACCTACATAGCGTCGGATAACTATACGTCGTTGTTGGCTACATTTGAGAAAATATTGTTCTCCGAATGTTTTTCATAAATAGTTGCGTTATTTCCTAATTTATATCACGTTGTGGACTTTGTAATTAATAGTTTTTACATGATTTTTATAATTTCTTTGTTAAACGTTGTCAAACTGCATCAAACAGATTTAGGTTAATACTTTGGATTGCTATTAATACATTGATATCTTTCAATCGACTGAACTTTCCTGCTAATTTGAAAATGCAATTACTCAATTTTCAAGTAAGTGATACGTTCACTTTGATTAACTGTGACTTCTATGTCTTTTTTATTTTCAGTTTTGCATTTAACTCTTGGATATGAGTTCTTCTCAATTTTATTTAACATTCGGACGACGAAACTTTTCGAGAAAATGTTGACCGAGTAAGCTTAGGATCAATTAAGATCAATTTTCCAATAAATACTAGGCCATTTGAATTGAAAAATGTGATTTTAAGTGCACCAAAAATCATCTTTCATTCATAAGCTGTAAATATCGATTATTGATATTTTCCATAAATATAACCTTGACATAACCATTCGTCAATTTAACGAACTTTTAAGTGAAGTTTTCGTAGAATATAGTTTGAAAGTGACACTAACGAAGTTAAGCATCTTAGGAAAATTGAGTGTTTTATTCAATGTGTTTTTGAACCTCTCAAGTACTATTTCTCAGTTTTATTTCCAAAATGATAGAACTTCAAATATTTCAATATACTGATTTTACGCTGGTGATGTATTTATCTGTGTATTCAATATTTCCTACGATCTGCACAACAAATTAAAAGTTTACGCTGGTAAACCATGAGGAACCAAGTTAAAAAGATCATTAACAATATCCACAAGAAGAGACGTTTCCAGTTCGTCCACTTAGTTAGCCATATCCCCGATTATCTCATCTGTAAATAAAACTTTCCGAACTGAAAGTGGATCGTGCAAACGCTTAAGAAGTCGTCGAAATGATAAAAAGTAAGCTGCCATTTCCATTTCCAGAGTCGTTTCTGATGAACTTTCGTTCAGCTGACCGAAGAAAAACGTTGAGAAAGGAAGAAGATGAACGTTGCACCAGATTTTATCCCCGCATCTTTGTATAGAGAAGCAAATTAATTGTATGCTAATTTCAGTTTCCAGTTGTAACATATAGAATATAGGAACCAATTACTGTGCCCTGTTAACAGAGATCAGGAGCTGCTAAACACAAATTTACCAATTTAAATGTCATTTCTTAAAGATTTAAAGATTTTCAAAGTTTCTTTTGTCGACATAAATTTTCCTATAACTCAAGTATCAATAACTGTGCAAAAATTAATACTTAACATACATTCATAAATGTTATACTCTTTAAAAATAAATTAATACAATAGAAAGTCATTTAATTGATCACATTAGAGATTACTACTTTAACAAAATTTCATATTTATATTTCTCCTCTTTAAAACTATGACGGATATTTACGCTACATTTAGTCATCAATATTTCACGATACAAGACTTATATTTTGAATTGTTTACTTTTGTCCAATACAGCGCGTGATAACTGTGCATTAAATCTAGATTACGTCGGTACATGGAACAACTTGCACCAACGACAGGTGTAAAATGAATTCCCATCAGAAAGATACAGATCCATGGTCGCCGTACGCGCGCGACGACCGATAGCTAGCATGCAAAGTCGCAAGCAGCATTCTGATGCGCTTAGGGTGGGAGAACGGGAAAGTCCGCGACTATCAGCGAGCAAGACAAGAAGACAGAAAATAACGAGAACTGGAATGGGGGGAAGAAATGGCAGAATAATTGACACAGAGAAACGGAAGGGGCGGGCGAAGGGAATATCGGGAAAGCGACGGACCCGGTGGCATTGTTTAGCGACGTGAATGCGTACAATCGAATGAACACAAGGCACGGGCGCACGTGCACCACCACCGAGACGACATCTCCACCGTCGCGCCGCGGCGCTTCGGCTCATGGTTCGCGGGGTTCGCGTTCAACCATTGTCAAATGTCGCGGATCCAGACAAGAGCAATGACGTTACGTGACGACGCGGCCGCGTATCGACTCATTCCCTCGCCGACTCATGCATTGTTGACCCCTCCCGCCCCCGGATTTTTCGTTTTAGGCGGGACTTATCCCTATCTGTCACTAGTCACCGCGAGCACGTGGAAAATTTTAATATTGCCCGGCCGCGGTCGGAGAGAAACGGGGTCAGGCGGCTCCGCGCGTTTCCCACTCGTTAAGTTTACTTTACAGCGTAAACGACACCCCTCCCCGCCCTCCACGACAGATGTTTTCCCGCCATTGCTGCGCGAACACATTGTCAAACGACGGCGAACAACGCGTGCGTCGCGCACTTCTGTCGGAATGTGTACGGAATTGCATGTCGTAACTTTTTCGACGGAGCTTTTTCTGCAAGGACTAGTTCGCGACCAATCAGAAGGTACTGGCACGCTTGCAGCTTGTAAGTTACAAGCGATAACGGGTTGATTTTAATTAAAAATCTCCCAAGGACTTTCTCGAGATAAATATCTATCCCACGCGTAATATTTTTATCAATATTTGCGCTGTGTCATTCGGGTAAATGAGTAAAATATGCACGGTGTAATAATTATCCACGTAATTGGTGGTATAACTGGATAGGAGCTGATTCTACGTCAAAAAGTAAATCGAAGAAGAATGACATTTTTTCATTTAAGGGTTTGTTTCCGAGAAAATTTAGATGAAACATGCGTCAAGTTCGCCTCGCTTATATTGTGACGAGAAGTAGAATTAGAATGTAATGGCCAGACGCGCCACGTGATTTCTATATTCAGTAGTATTATTTTTTTAAACTAAGTTTTCTCGGAAACGGAAATTATTTATTCGACATTTTCGACTTATTTTTTTATGTACAATCAAAACGTATTCGGTTATACCACAATACATGACACTTTGAAAATAAATTAAGAATTAGGCAATCGTTAATTAAGAATTATAAAACCACATCGTCTCTTTTCATTTAATCATGAATTATGCATTAGAAAACCACATCGTCTCTTTTCATTTAATCATGAATTATGCATTAGAAAACCACATCGTCTCTTTTCATTTACAAATGAAGTATTATAATCGCTAATTTCTCTAAAAAACAACCAAACATAGTTCACAACCCCTATTTTACGAGTATATACACCTTTTCATTAAAAAAGAAATAGCGCCGCAAAAATTGTACGAGTATTTCGATAAAATCTAACTAGTTAATAATTTCAATAAAAAATCCTTTTAATAAAAAAGAAACATTCGATTAAGGTTTCGGTGCATCAAATATTCAAATGTACATTTCGCATCAATCCATGTAATAAAATAACTTTGACTTCCTTCTTCCTATAAGTATTCCGATGGGAAACGTTGCCAGTGTCAGAGGGACATTATTTTTCGTATCTTTATCGACTATTGTTTCCTTGATGTTTTCCTTATAAGCTGACGTCTCTGATACGGTCGTAAATGCCTTCAGGAATCAGTTCTTTTTGAGGAAGATCATAAAGGAAACATTTACTGATACGCTGGCTCTCCCCAGGGAAGCGGCGGAAAACTTACTCGTTTATAGATTCTATCGTTATCATTGTCGCTTATAGCCGTGGGAGTTATATTCCCCATTTTATGATCGAGGTGATCTAGATGCTAGATCGGATGATTTATTATTGATAGCTGGTTCGACGAGACGTGCACATTAATTCTCCATCATGCTACTTATTAAGAGCGTGAATTCGGTCGTGCAAATACATTAAAATGTACATTAGTATCATATGTATATTAAATATCACAGGGCGAATGCGTTCTTGTTTTCACATAATTTCTAGTCTATTCTTCGAGATCAACGATAAGCTACTTATTGGATATGATGAAGGATGACGCTTAAGAAATAAAAACTTATGGAATAAAATTGTATTCGACATTGTCGAATAAATATTCATTCGAATAAATTGATAGAACAATTTATGATGAATAATAAAAAATCGTTATTCGAATAATAAAATATTGAACTAAAAAGAATTAATTCAGATAATTATCTTACATAAATTTACTGGAAACAGTTCGAACAATGGCCAACACTGCATTCAAAATAAAATGAAACTAAATTAGACTTCATTTTAAGAAATATATCATCTATGCAAATCAATATTTACACAACTAGAAAAATGTAAGCTTCTGTAATAAACAGTTCTGAATTAAGTTACGGTATAATTCTTCGTAACTTTTCGTTTGCGATCGTGAATCCACCGTCTCGGCTATCATGGGATAAACCGGATAATCAATTGTCCACGTACAGTTCTCTACGAGCGTTCCCAACAAGTGCCAACGCACACGCGTACGTGATAAATCGTTGATCATTTTCAGATAACAGCCAGTATGGGCCGTTATGCGAATAAATTTTTATTCGAATATCGAATAGCGAATGAAATTTCATTCGTTATTCGTCTATTTATTGTAAAATAATAGTTCTGCAATGATCTATTCATTATTCGTCCACGCTGGTTATTTATTTAGTTCAGAGTTTTGCAATTGACGTTCGTTTACTCTTTTACAAACAATAGCACCGGGGAAACTGACAGCAACGATAACGAATCATTTAGAGCGCAAATAAATTTGAATCATTTGTTATGTTGTGACAACGAATAAATCGATTTCTTTCGTTTTAAATCTTTCTGTTTGTTGTTTCTACACTGCGCGTATTTTACGCGTCACTAACAAAGACTAATAGGTGAAGTTGAAACCAGTGGACAGTTTAAAAATTTTTCAGAACACCTGTACTTTATTGTGAATGTATTGTCACTGAGTATATACATCCTCAACAGTTATTTATTTTTCTATATTATATACTTCATTTAAAAATGAATATTACAGGGCATTTAGAAAAAAAATTATTTAATGATTTCTATAGTTTTCTTACATTAATACTAACATTAAAAGATCCTTATTCTGCAGTTATGAAACGAAGAACAAGAACAATCGTTTGAACCTCTACTATTACCCGTGTCCAGTACAGTTTATTACGTGAAACATTCGCGGCGTAAATCGTGCAACATGAATCATAAACCGTCACTTACCCACCATTTGAGTCAATCACTCAAAGGTAATTTCACGTGTGACAGACCGAGTAAACACGCTCGGCGATGGATCAAATTTTGGCTTTACAATTCCGACGGGATTTAATTGAAAATCCGCTCGCGACACAATTTACTATCGATCGCTAATGTTTTCATGTAACAACCTTTCAATACAAGCTTGCATCAAAATGGCAAGCAGAAAATTTGGACGATTATAAATTAACTTGTCGAAATCTATGAGATGCTCAATCATTTCGAAAACTGGCAGCCTGTGATATAATACAACTGAACCTAAATTGTATTTGAATTAGTATTCTGTGTGCATGCGTTGAAATCGTTATGCAATATAAAAATCTCCTTAATCTGATGCAAGAAAGAGGAACCACTTAGGAATCCCTTCTTATTTGTTTCATACTATTAGTACATCGAATATAATTTATTTATTACTTATTCATTCGTTTAGTCAGGAGAAAAATCCTTTGATACAGTTTATTGCAAACAGTTCGCGGATTGTTAACATGATTAAGTGCGGTCAGTAAAATACCATTTATAGTATAATTATAAACTAAGTTATTTTTATCATTTTTCTCATAAACGCATAAAGTTCGCATTAGAATCACATCACTTTGATATTCTATACCGGAACATTGTAACTACGAAGACCATTAAACCATTAGAGCCTAAGAATATAGATATTCTCTTGACGGAGAAGTCGTCTACGCGATATTTCATTCAACAAAACTAGAAAAATTCACCTGACGTGCAAAATGGACAAATTGTGAAGTATTTGGGGCATAAATAAACGAAAATCATTGTCGACAGAGAAACGTCGCCGACGAGACTGTCGTATTCGCAGCCTGTGTGTCTCATTCAAATACACATTCTGTCAAGGCTAAGATGAAATAAAAACAACATTGGGACCGAAGTATGTATGTCAGAAAATAAAATTGAATAGCAATTCCCAGGTGGCAAGTAGGCCGAGCAAGTGACAGATTTGTTATCGGGAAACGCGTTCGATACACGCCCGCCTGGGAAATATCAGAGCTCCGATAAGTTTCAATCTTTCATGCCGTACGACAGCGCGATGAGAATTTGGTGCCATAACTCGCGTGGTCGGCAAGCAGCTCGTAAATTCATTAGCTCAATGCGGGCCGCGTATCGCGCGACAATATACGGAACAAAATTCCTCTTGCATAAGTTCATACTTCTTGCGGGAAGAAAGTTATTACGCGCGCGGTATCGCATAAACTACGGGGGTCCTACCGCGCCGTCGTAAATTCACCGACCACCGAACAATTAATCTGCTACCTGATAAACTTGTGCTACTCGAACAAGCACCTCGGCTGGCCGCCGGTCTTGCCGCTTCGACTGCAAAAAGATTTCCGCGAACGTGCAACCGCTTTTCGCGGTCAGACCAGACGTGACTTCATTCGAAGCAATTAACTCGCCGTGAGTGGAATATGTAAATATTGAAATTATAGGAGGAGGATGCAAATGATGCGGTGGATTCTCGATAACAATTTACTCCGATTTCATATGATTCCTCGAAACAAGGTAGTCGATATACGGCCGCGTCGGACAGTATTTTGACACCGTTGAAAATCCAATAACTTTTTTCAAACTGCACTAAGCGACTTGAACAGTTGTTTAAATGGTACAACGAAAATTTAAGTAATGCAATTTTTAGGTCTCTGTATTGCGCGCAAAATGGACAATTTGGGAAGAAGAGATACGATCATTCGGTTTTGCGTCTCGTTTTAACTATAAAACTAGTAATAAACGGTATATATATACTATAAACGGTAACTATAAAAACAATCGTAACTCCTCTTCCCAAATTCTTCCCTGACTCGACAATGACTTAAATTTTTTTTAAATGCTAGAGAATCTAGTTTACTAAACAATCACCGAGCAAATTTTTGCAATACTTAGAATTGGTTGAAATAGCAAGGAAACAAAAAATATATTTGAACTTTTTTCAGTTGAGTGAATAATTAAAGTTTAAACATTGCATTTTGTAAATCTCGATGACATATATGCATGCTGAAAATTTCATCGAAATCGCTTATAGCGTTGTTATAAGTTACGAACAACTGAAATTGCAAAAATACAAAGGTTTTCATTACACATGACGCAACAGTTTCGTGAACACTGTATACAATTCCTAATTATTTCATCCAATTGCTATTTTTGCAAATATCTTTTTACACATTGTCTAATGAACCAGTCCTTCCAACACATCAAAAGAAAATTCGACCGGATTGGTAGAATTTTAGAAAAATTACTCGGCTTCAAAGGGTGCCGACACATATTTGTCCACGACAACACATCGAGCTTATTAATCTGGCAAGCGGATGTCGACGATTCGACGAGCGAGCAACAAACTAAGCAAGCGGGGAACATTTATCGGTGACTATACATCGAGTATTAATACGAAGTTAAGGAAGACAAAGGAAAATGAGCGCAGCCGAGGTGACACAAATTGTCTGGGACAGAGGAGAACCGCGCCACTTGAACTCGAAGAGCACAAATTATGCGAAGCGTGACATTAACTCCGGATTTAATCACCTGCACCCCTTTCGTCCCCCTTCTTTATCTAATGAGCCAAGTTCACGAATTTAACCGAGTTTCCTCGGCCTGGAAATTCCTTCGATTCAAGGATCTCCGCCGTGCCATTTCGCCTGACTTTTTCGTGGGTTCCCACGCGTTGTTCACGCAACCTTCGTGTTCCCTGTCGACTATTTACAGGGAAACCGGTGCTCGCCTGATGCACGGTACAATTAATATATGTGTTAATTAATGTGCGCCGCGTGCGACTCCGGCGGTTATGTAAATTCGGTAATTCTGCTTGTTACGCGATAAATGAGATGGGATAATTACTTATTCCAGTCAACACCTATTAAATTTATCAGCAGAGGACGGTCTGCTTACGGTCTGCCTGATAATTAGACGTCTTTAGAACGTTTACAGGGAAAAGAATCGGAGCTGGATATTATTCGAATTTTTCGAATAAATATTCATTTAATTATTCGAATGAATACTTTTTAGCCGAATATTTTATTGAATAATAATTATTTATTATATGTCATAAAGTATTCGAATAGGGATTGTGAAATTATTCGAACAAGATTGTAAAATGATTCGAATAATAATGCGAATAATTGTCGACCGTTTTTGTTTTTACGTAATTTTATATGAATATATTTACACGAATACATTCAGGATCAGTTCAATTTAATGTACTTGTAGGATTAGAAAGAGTAGCAAACTTTTCGATGCAACATTTGAAGGAAAGTTAATTGTAAAAAGGAGTATGGACGAAATAAATCGATAAACTATGAAAAAAATAATTTATAATTCATGTATGAATAAGTTTTATTCATAAAATAAAATTTTGTTCCAAACAAATCTTATACGAATATATAATATAATATATATAATATAATATATATAATATAATATATATAATATAATATATATAATATAATATAAATAATATAATATATATAATATAATATATATAATATAATATAAATAATATAATATATATAATATAATATATATAATATAATATAAATAATATAATATATATAATATAATATATATAATATAATATACTGAATAAATTAATTCGATAGCTTCGAATAAAATTTTATTCGTTAGTGTTTATCTCTTATTCGTCATCCGAATAAAATTTAGCTCAACTCTGAGAAGAAAGGAGGTGCATAATGTAATACAAAATTTCAATCAGATAACATGAATTGTCACTCAGTGACATGAATTGGAGCAAAAGTTCATAGTCCCAAGATTAAGGATCAGTCACGCGAAAATTATAACATCTAATTAACTGAACTATCTTACTGCAATAACTGCAATTGCTCCAACGATATCCTTAGAATTAATCACACGTTATGTCATAGTAAAACTGAACCACAAAGACGGGATTGTGGAATACGATCAAACGCAGACCTAACAGTCTAGGAACTCATAAGAGATACGATAAATTTCTTGAAAGTGATGAATATGTGCAATAAAATATACGTGTCAGTTTCAGGTCCGTCGCTTACGACCTAGTTAGTCGATATTTCGTGACATACACGCAAGAAGAATAGAATAGACGTAGAATAATGACTACAGTAATGATTATTCGGAAGCTATAATCTTAGAATAAAATTAATCATTCAGTTAATCTAATCATTAATTGATTAGATTCTTATGATTACTGTCTCCGACAAATTCTCTGATTGCTGAACCCTGAATTTTCTGCACTTATGATATACATTGACAAAAAAGATACATCACAATAAAAACAGTTGATGAATTAGAAAACACTGTTGTACTATTTTCAATTTACAACAATTACTTGTATTAAGAAAAGAAATTAATCTCTTTGTACTTCTATTACCGTGAAATGAATGTGAACAATTTTTATTCCGCATAAAAATCCGCAGCATTACTTTTATTATATTATGTTTATTAAATACACCAACAATTCTAGCGTATTATGTTATAACAAGAATATGAATATGTAACGTAAATATATCAACATTTAAATTGTTACATCTAAATTATAACGGAAACATAATCAAAGTCAGAATTGCGTAAACCGACCTCCAATTTCTCCTTACGTCAAAAGATTTTCGTGTAACGATTTTATAAAAAATGTTAAAAGAATTACTGATTATAAACTTCGAAATAAAAACAAAGTTAAATTAAATATTATAGCACGTTTTCATATTGTAGACATCAAAAATTGATCGAGTTGATTATAAGTAATTTTCTATAGTTTTGTACACGAAGATGGTATTTAATCACCCAATGTTCAGACCGAATAATTATTTATATTTTTCACAGTCTCACGAAGTATTTGAATTTTACGCTGTATAATAACCCTGTACCGTAGCTACGAAAATTCACGTAAAAGAAACTTCCGCAACAAGAAATTAGTTTTTCCATTTCGTTATGCTTGTGCATATACCTTCGTAGTGGAAAAATTGTTGTCTGTATAATTAATGAAACTTGACCCGACGGAATAGGACGTAGAGAAAATGGAAGTTAGGGAGAACATGAAGTACCACCCGCAGCGGCTGTGTGAGACCGCATCAATTTATCGTAGAGAGACCGAGGTTCCCGTGACGATTAGTTGAAAAAGGTCGTGAATATTCAATTCGGTGCTAATTAAAGCCGTAGAGCCTCTCGGAGCGAGAGGCCATGTGTATGTAAACAATCTAACCTCTCCTATTTACTCATTCGCTTATGTCGCCTTCCTCATTCAATGTATTCGTGAATTTGATTATCATTTCTGCAGACATGCAATTCTTATGACATGCAAAGTTTTAATTTCGTTTCACTTTCAATTGACATTAATTAAAAATACGACTACTCATAAGCTTGGTCATCGCTTGCAATGATGTAGCGATAGCAAAAAAAGTGATATTCAGTATATTCAAAAATTTGTTTGCCGTTTCTGCTAATTTGTGATTTTTGGACCATTCGCATAATATGCGTATATATACGCAACATAATTCAAAATTTGTTTTTCTTTCAATCGGTCTTCATAGAATATTTTTCTTATAAACATCGAGAAAATGAAAATTTGTTTTTAATGGAAGAATAAATTTTATAGAAAAAATACGACTATTCGAAAGCTTCTTTATTATTTTTCACGATCTAACGATTGCAGAAAATTGATATTCAATGCATTCGGGAATTTGTTAGCAATTTCTTCAAATATGCAAGAGCGAATTTCGTTCCTCTTTCAGTTGACGTTTGTGAAATGTGATCACACAGTGAAAGCAGGAAAGCGATAATTTGTTTGCTTTCATGAAGGAATACATAGGTATCAACGCGGACGCTTTAATTGTACAGAATTTTAGGGGATGCAGATGACCGTGACCGGTTGTTGACGCTAATATCGCAATTACGATGAAAATTCTGGTCTTAATTGGATGGCACGAGTTTCTCTCTCTCGCTCTGCAGTGAGAAAAGTGTGATTTAATTTACCGAGAACGGTACATATCAATTCAGTTTGCTTATTTCAGTGAACTACCCATACTATTACCAAGTAATTAATAGACATCGCGCCAACAATGAGAGTTTAACTTCGTTTAACAGACTACGAAGCAATAATATCTCGTTCGAAGCAAGAATATTTTCGTTAATGTTTGATATCAACTGATGCTTTCAGAGCAAATTACATCCTCTTTTGAAGTATATCCATAATATTTTGCAACCTAAAACCAGTCCCTTTTCATCATGCTTAACAATGACTAGAACACAAATTGGTATGAATTGTACACATGCCAGTAATTATAAATTTTGTGTAAACATTAAGTAAGTGCAGCTCTGACAGCTTTTGATATTTAATTCTACTTGCTCTCGAATTCTGAATTTCGAATAACATTACTTTGATGTTATTTCTGCGTGTCATTGGTATGTGGAAGATATTAATATATATATAATTCTACAAAAATAATCATTTGTGCTACTTTTGTAGAAAGAAGGATTTTAAAAGCAAACAATATTCTCCCATCTCTCTCTCTCTCTCTCTCTATATATATATATATATATATATATATATATATATATATATATATATATATATATATATATATAATTCTACATAAATAATCATTTGTGCTACTTTTGTAGAAAGAAGGATTTTAAAAGCAAACAATATTCTCCCATCTCTCTAATATATATATATATATTTATATATTATATAATATATATTATATTTTTATATATATTTCTACAAAAGTAGCACAAATGATTATTTATGTAGAATTATTTGATCTATATATATATTCTACATAAATAATCATTTGTGCCACTTTTGTAGCAAAAAGGATTTTAAAAGCAACAAATATTCTCCCCAGAATAACTCAAAAATCAAGGACGGTGAAGAAAAGCGACTTTCCGATTCCTATAAAACATTATAGTTTAGGAGACGAATATAGCTATTTTATTACTGCGCCCCAAGTTGGCTCACGTTCAAGGTACACACCAATTTTGCTGGTTCTTCTTTCTTCTACAGAAAGAAGAAATTATAGCATAGAGACTTTAACGTTTCCATCTTTAGATGAAAATAAATCTGCCAGAGTGATAAATAACGTGACCCAGGTCAAGTGGTCTCGTGCCGAGAACTAAGTCGACGGGGAAAGTTTTCTGTCAACAAATTCGGTCTGCTTCACCTTGCCGACTTCAGCTATTCACTGCAGGAAGAGTATGTTCAAGGGGCAACGGAATGGTGTAACGAGAATGTAGTAATACAGTAATATAGTAAGTAATATTTTCCACCCGCAGTGAATTATATACTTTACAAATTGTTTAGTTTATCAATATAAAATAGTTCAGATCGAACTACTTTTCAGGAATTTTCCCTAAAAATGTTGACATCTGTAACTATTGATATAACAGACGATCAAATGAAATGTGTCAGAAAGTAAGTAGTTTTTTCTTAAATTAGGGACAGTAACTTCGGTTGTAAATGTTAGACTTTTAATGAAAATCTGCAGAACGTTGAAACGATAGATATCCCTAATATCAGTCTAAACGAATTATTCCATTAAAAGTTTTGTTGGTACAATTGACATAATTGATAATATAAAATGTATTAGAAGTGAACAATTTCAAGATATGTATCGTAGCTAAGTTTACATTACGTTTCTTAAAAATGAACAATGGTGTCACATATGTATACATTATACACGGTGAGGCAGAGAAGTGAATGGTGTTTGAAGAAAGTATTAGATCGAGTCATAAATAACTTCCGATGCAGTTAGGTAAAATATATTGTTTGTATCTACCCGCTATGAGTCACCGCGACAAACGAATTTTTACTTTCACTGAATAGGTAAGGGTTCAAGATAAACAAAATAAAGAAATAAAAAAATAAATAAAATAAAACAAAATAAATATTTGATAAAAAGCGAAAGATATTTATGACTTATCTTAATATTTACAATGAAATAAATGCCGCATTATTTTACCAAAGTGTGCTAATAAACTTTTTATAGTCTGTTTAATATTATGAGATTATTAAAAAAATAATTCGAGCCGAGAGAATTAATTTGTACACCTGATGTTCTATAGTTTCCTGTCGGAGGTTCGCGCGTGTCATAAAAACCAAGTGTATCAAGCTTGCACGTACTACGCTACAACCACGTCCTCGATTGTTCGAAGATGTAACAGGGTTAAAGTGCGATAAAATATTCCGGAACCGCGTTAATTATGGGGCTTAAGCCTCTCAAAGTGAATGAATATTGGCGTGCACGTGATCTAACCCACGTCGTTTCCCCTTGACTCATCCATTCCCGTCCCTTGTCCCTTTTCCTAGCCTTCGACGTATCATGCGATTACTCGCAACGTCGCTGGGGACGTCCCCCTGGTTTCTGCTCTTATAAAAGATGCATGAACTGTGCTTTAACGGTGTTCACGCTATCCGTCACAGAAGCTTCCTTATTTTCCCCTTTCACAATCCCCGATCCGCGGTCCAACTGTATCCTACGTTGTAGCCTTTCTGTGTACCTTCAGTCGCAGAGTCTCACTACGGTTGCCAGAGATTTATTTATCGAGCAACCAGCCGCCGCTTTTGTTCGTCAAATAACGGGACATCGAACAGAGCCTTATTAAAGACCGAACACCCTGCCAGTCTTTGTTGTCTACTCCGGTACACCAAGATTGCCTCAGGATCTGTTACTTTCTAGAACGGGTTAATAAATATTAATGGTCTTGTCTGTCATGTTTTTGTGTACGCCTTCAACGAGCTTCTTTGTCCTCTTACAATCACAACGTTGTGCAAAAAACTCCGCTCTTAGCGTACATTCGCAGCATTAGCTTTTTCGTCCACGGAATTAGCTGACGCTATTTACTTTTAGTTAGGGTGATGGAGCCGGTTACGGTGGAGCGACTAATTGCGGTGTATTTGGTACGTTTTTGTGTATACTTAACTTTATATTTATCGGATAAGTCATATCAATGTTTGTTATTCTTTTATTTCGCTTATTTTTGAATAAAACAATTATATTGAATAAAATTTGTTATATTGAATAACAGGCATTATATTGAGTAAAATATATTACGTTGCATAAAATTCATTACATTGAATAAAATATATTACGTTGCATAAAATTCATTGTATTGATTAAAATGTATTATATTAAATAAAATGCATTATATTGATGAAAATTTATCATATTGAATAAAATTTATTAATATATTGATTAATATGTATTATATTGAATAAAATCCTGTACAGAAATTTACCCAAAAATCTTGAACTAAGATTGATGCAATTGTAGAGAATTTTCATAATTGCTAAGTACATTTCTAATAACGTTGATAATTTACGCGACCACTTTCGCTAATATTTCGTTCACAGCTACTTTGATATATTCTCACTTTTTTATATTTAACAATTGCCTAAACTAATATTTTGCGATATTAATATTTTGGCATTTTAAATTTTTACACTTCACTGTAAGGATGCATTTATTTTATGAATCTGTCGGAAGGAAATTTATTAGAGCTTTTTTCGATAAGTGTTATGGTTACAGTATGGTTAATAACATTATCGTCTCCAATTCAAAGATTTATTGCCAGTGATTTTTATGTTCGCATTAGCAGCGTTGAGTGGACTGACAGACGGACACATTTTTTAAACGATTCATCAATCTTCATCCGTCAGCAGCACCGAGTGTAACCGTATTTCTTCAATGATCAGTGACATTCTATCGGCAAAACGTTAATCTCATTTGAAATTCTGATACAGACTCATGAGTGATCGTTACACTTCGCTTCCAGCAATCAGCATTATACACGGACACGTTGTCGTTAATCTAATTCCGTGTTTAAATTTTGTGGTATTCATGTAAGTACAATTTTTCAGTATCGTTTTGCACGTTTTATATCAAGTTTCAATAACTTTTTATGTTTGGAGCAGTTATAATAGACGTTTAAATCGGCAAAAAGTAATCAAGTTTTCGAAAATACGTTATATGTAAATGCATCATTCTTAAAAAATTTTCATAAGTAAATATTAACTGAAAATTGTTAAAAATTATGTTTCCATAACGTGAGTGTCAATTCTACTTTGGTTTATCTATTAAACAAATGCGGGCAAGTTTCACATCAAATATCGCATTCTTCAATTGAAATGCTCGTTATTTTGTCCAATATAAGAAATTTGAAAATACATTAAGAGAAATATTAATTTTATTCAAATAAATATCTTATTATCATGATCGTTATTCGTATAAAGTGGATCTTGGATATTACTGCTGCAAACGTAATTTGAGAGAATCGGTTTTGCAGAATCCATAACACGTTCACAATTTTGCACAATTTGTTAATAATATCCGAACACATAGTAGAATTATGCATAATGTTGTTATTTTTAAGTATAATAATTAGACTGTGGATCTTTATGACTTTGCAGATTTTCTAAATGTTAGAGAACGAAAAAGATCTAATAGCATTTTTCTTTTCTTGTACATCAAGCGATCTTTTAATTGACGAAAAAAACCTACCTTTAATTCTAATTTTTGAGAATGCACAGGAAAGTCCACAGTCTAATGATACTACTTAAACCAGATATTGTAATTCTAAACATGAATAAAACTCTGAATCATGATTCTACTTTGATGAATCTCTGGTAACTCATTAATTTCGATTTAGTTCATGCAACCTCATAATTATGACAAAAGAATTGTGCGCACAACTGCATACATTAAAGACAGTTGCAGCCAATATGATTCTCGTTAAGGAAACGTTGAAATAAAAGAAAGTATAGAAGAGTTTCACGTTATTGTGTAGATCTGAGAGAAGTTAAAGTCGACTGTACAAGAAAACTAATTGCATCAAAGCAATTAAGTTTTGAGAAAGCGGCGTTTAAGAGATGCTTCTTTACGAAGGTACGTGAAATGAATAGAGTTCGCCGAGTAGAAAAAAGTCGATCCTCTACATTGTTAACGGTTTCGCTTGTTAACCGATGAGGCAAAAAAAAAGATCAACTCAGTTTGAAGTATTCGTAGACCCAAGAAAGAAGTGGTAACAGTGAAAGCCACTTTTTAAGGATTCGAGGGAAAGGAATGTACTTTTTGACCTAATTTCATCTGGCAGCGAGCATTATAAATTCCAGAGACGAAATTCTGTGTGCGGCGGATTCGATGGAAAATATGAAATCATGAAAGTAACGAGCAAAAAATTTAAAATTCAGGAAATACTGTACGTTATGGGGTTACATGTTTTATCATTGTGAAATATGACGAATGACGAATATAAAATAAAAATAAAAATCGTTTATGACTTATTACCAATTTCTCATCATTTAGGCACACGAGGTAGCAAATAACAATAGTGATACTTTTGAAACTGGCTGCAATTATTTCTCGGTAATTATATGATTCATTTAAACAAGTAATATGCAAATTGTATCTGAATAAATTTAATAAGTTAAAAATTATTTAACATTACTCAAAATTTCTTTCGATGTTACCACTAGTCTAGTCAGAACTACTATAATGATTTTGATATCTTTTACGAATCAATTTATGTTATAATACTCTACTAATTAAGACTCATGACTTTTCATGTATTTTATGATGAAGTAGACACCAAGTTTTGATGCTACTAAATGCCACGCATATTTGGTTTACGACATGTACTTCTCGATTGAATTTCTGCTTCCCTCTCTCCACCACCAATATTAATTAAAGGAACGTTTTAATGGTTCATTCTAGTACTGTCTCCATGAAATTCAGTCTGGCAATTGTACGATCGTGCAACCTTGTGATAAAAAGCGTGAGCGGTATAAATCAGGATTAGCTTTAATAACACCATTGTCGAGCCCCACCCTGTACACCTAATTCGCAATAATTGGGCTACGGATATTCGTGTGTCTTTAGCATCTTTCATTTTACGATACTTTCATGAAATGCATGTTCGATTTAATTATTTACAGTTCTGTTATAGAGATAATACACTATTTGTCACTAGATACATAAATAACGATACAGATAATTAAGTAAATAAATAAATAAATGAATAGTACAGAGATAATAGTAAATAATAATTTAGAGAGAGATAATAGAGATAAATAGTAAAGATTTAAGCGATCGTTTGCCAACGTCGCCCTATTCGAAATATTATTTTCCTAGAAATTTCACGGCGATGGGATTCCTTATAAAAATATTAAATACGAATGACTAAACGAGTACGACCCAATTTCCGCGAAAATAAACGGAAGCGCGACACTTGCAGCCTATTAAACCGCTGAAATGGAAAGATTCCTGTAGCTTCCAGCAGGGCAGTGGTGTATGCCCAGAGAGCTTCACGAATGATTTGATTGCCACGGAATGAAAATTAGAGGACGGCTGAAAATGAATTACTCGGCCAATTTGCTGCTCCTATGCGCCGAAACTTATCGCGCCGGTGTCATTCGTTTCGAAATCGACAACGTTTTGGGGACGAAGGAACTGGGAGGAACAAAAGGACAGTTCCCAAAGTTTGCTCCGCTTCCTAACTAGTCCACCAACTAATACCGTTACCATAAAGTTATACTTCGAAGAGGATGAGCTTCTAACGAGAAAGTTGCTTTTTCATTCTGTACACAAAGTGTACAGTACGCGGCTCTGTTTTCTTATTAAACGTCAACTTTTTCGGCGCACAATGCACACGGCAGCAGAATATTGTGGCACGTGTATAGCCGCGAACAAATGTACGTGGATATCTTTTGAAACGAAATAACTATTTTTAAATTGCACTAACCGACTTGATCTTTTTTTTGAAATGTTAGAAGGATTATTTTACTAGACAATGAGTAAAAATATTCTTGCAAAAATAGCAACTGGGTAGAATAACGAGAAAATGTTTTAAGTCATGTTTTTCGATCTTTCCATCTGAGCATAACGAAAAGTCAGAGGTTTTTTTTCGGCAAAATTATAAGCATGAAACGACGCTTTTTTACTTCTTTTTGTCGCTCCGGCCAATTGCAATTTTTAGAAAAATTGTTGTACACGTTGTTTAACGCATTCAATCATGTTTGAAATTACAAAGACAATTATGTTTTGTTGATAAAATTCCCAATGACAATTTATGTTGTCAAAGAGGACTTTAAATAGTGTAAAAGGGTGATAATAAACAACGTAAAAGGATGACAATAAATAACGTAAGAGGGTGACAATAAATAAAGTGAAAGGATGACAATAAATAAATGTATGAATATAAATGGTTTTATTTTTATAACTACATTTATTTCAAGAAATCATATGACGTTAAACAATATTGCAATTCAAATGAATTCATTAATTCCAATTTACTGATATGAAGTATTTCATAATGATAATAAAAATATCAGTATTACAAATTATAACGAACTGAGATCTGAAATATTGTTAAAGTTTCGTTCGTTATATTAATCACTTTCACAAAATGAAACAATGGATCATTAAAAAGCGTTAAACACTGGTCAAACATGGTAATGTTTTATATATATTTTCTTTAAATTATGACAACGTGTTATTTGAAGATGTTCGGTAATGAAGTGACCCCGAAGAACAGGAGTGCGTAGAACTGGGATAAGATAGACGTGAGTAGGGGTGTTCTCGTTGCTCGTTGCGGAAACCCGACCCAGTTAATAAGATGCGCTCATTCAATATTGGTTGTGTATCATGCCATTGTAACTTGAGCGACCTTGTTCGCCAGAATCCATGATCTATCATTCTGTTTTCGAAAACAAGCCGTTTCTCGGCAGCTGCACGCCACGATCGATCAAAACATATGTGTGAAACATATTTCTAAGGAATACATCGGCCAAAATTCTACAAAAGTATGCCACCATTTCGACATGAACACTTTATAAGAAGCGTGGATTTCAAATTCTGTCTTGTATAAATTTATAATTATAGTTTCAAACTTTGCCTGTGTGTGTGTTTTATAAAACCAAGTATGTATTTATCCTTCAGAAATTAATTTATTTTCTTGAGACAGAAAATTTTTGCATACAAAATATAAGAATTTTAACGAAAAAAAAGCAAATTGTATACCTCTGTATTTGACAGTCAGATTTATTTATGTTTAATGAGCTGTTAATTTATACCAATTATTTAACTATTATTTACAATGTATTCTCTCAAATTTTCTTTACCCATACGTAGTTTCGAGGATCTGAACGCATTGAATGTACGCTAAATCATCAGTGACCATCAATCCCCAAAAATTATAATGAAAAGTATTTAATTGACTTTAAAAGTAATGAACTATATGTAAAAGTATTCATTTAATATTAAAAGAACTATCGTAAGATAGAGAACTTTGTAGTGAGTCGAAATAATTTCAAGTCAGATTTCATTTCGATTATTAATTAAAGCACGAAAATCTACGGTTTAAGTGTTACACACTGCATATAGGAATAATTTGGAGATGATCTGATAACCTTATGGAATATTAAGATCGTATTTCCGTTTGCGTAGTACGCTATGTGTTACTGAATTAGCTTATTCCGTTTTATGTAAATATTGAACTTCTAAACGCGGATGAGCCCATAACACGAATATTAACTGCCTCATTACAGCATGTTAAATCTTCATGTGCGGAATTATGATTCCGCGTAATGTGGTCCATACACGAGATATATTCGCATTTAATCTAAATTACGCTGGCGATCGCATCTTCGTGTCAATATTATGTCGAGATAGAGCAGATGTACAATCCTCGATAGAAATTCAGAAGCAACTCTAGAGATACACTGCAACACGTTAATGTTAAACTGCAAATTATATTTATTTATAAAGTGAACGAGAGCGACAAATAAGACAGAGTGTGCAAATTTTACTCAAAGAATAAACGGACGCTTTTGTGAACGAAAGAATATTGTAATAGGTTAAAAAGTCAAGTTTTGGCTCAGCTTCGAAATCGTTAATAGAAGAAGGAAATTTCTATATGATTTCCATTTGTTACAATTGATGGAACTAATTTTGATTTCGTACAAAGAATCCGCGCTCTAGTCATAATATTTTTTCTGACGAGGATCTAACTCCGACGTCTGATCTGCAGAGATTGCACTGGCTGAAACGGTGTGACAAAAATAATAATTACCTTCTAACGTTAAATCGGCCCAATCTAGCACTTAACGCAGAATTAAAATTGGAGATGAAATGTTGGACAAGCAGCGCACAATGCAGCCGAAATGAACGAAGTCCTCTCTCCTATCGTCGATTACACCCGCGCATGCTAAATGCATTCCGGCGAGTGATTAGCTCCGAAATTCGCTGGATTAAGATAATCCGTTAATTAAAATTCTCTTTGGACGGAGGGCCCGTTCTAATTTCGTATGCATGAACGTCCGGGTAATGTTCCCGCAGCCGGAAAACTACTTCGTCACGGGCACGACGATTTTGTATCGCGATACCGCTATGTAAACAAAGATACACCGGTGTGCAGGGTTAACGTAATCCGTTTATCCGTGATTGGATTCCAAGAGATTCCATAGATATGCCACGGAAGACAATTCGTCGCGACTGTAATGACTCCGGCGAAGACTGAAATCAATGCCTGCGATGATACGATGACAATCGCGCGCGAATGATGTATTCATTACTGCTTGACAGCTAATCCAAAGTGAAATCGTCATGAAAATCACGCGACGCTAAGCCCGCGTTACGCGCCTGCGATTACAGCATTCGATATCGGACGATTTTTCCGTGTCCTATCTTGCATTCGCAACGAGATTTCGGGTGAAAATATTTTATTCAACTATTCGCAGCGTTTTAGGAATTTTTTGGTCTACGTTAATTAAAAATGCTGGAAATTCTTGCGAATACAGGTGATTGTGTGTGATTGTTTAATTTTTCTTTCCGATTTCGATAACACTTTGGGAAGAGGTTGCCCTTAGAAAAATATTCGACACATATTTCTTGTTACCAACCCTAATTTGCAGTGGAGGGGTGAATCGGTCTCCCTAGTTGGGGTGGAAACCATATTCGTCGAATATTTCGGGATTTATTACAACGATGGTCCAAATTACGAGCTTGCCTATTCTGTAATAAAGAATCCAAATGCGAAAAATAAATTTTCAATATCTTAACTTTTGTTTAAGAGATATATCACAAAATTACAATTTTGTAAATAATTTTAACATTCAGATGTTAATTTATTATCTTGGATATTTGTAAGTAAAAAGCGTACACCGAAGTGCAACATATGGATAAAATAGAATTCAGATTTTATGCATTTTAAAAAATATTAGAATTTAAATGTCTTCTAAGTACCATTTCGGTAAATTCCTTTGTTATCAATATTTTGGTAATATATGATCGATCTTGGTATGGATGTTGCTATCGCATCATTGCGTAATTGTTAATGGGGTTGCATTAACCGTGATTTATTAATTATTCAGCAAACCTTTATGTAGAGCATTATGCAATGCCACTATTATTAGAAGCTCGCAACAGTATCTCTGCAGGATGCATTGGATGACATGCAATTGTTTGATATATTATGCATTCATCTTGCATGAAGTATGGACCCAATTTTGACAGATGAGGAACATTTCAATAATTTTATTGCCAGAGATAAATGAGACAGAAAAAGATTGTAGAAATGTCCCGCGTGAAAATAATTATGTATCAAGTATTAAAAAACTTTTTTAATATGCAATATAGTTTTCAATATTTGCAGGACAGTGAATAAACAAGTAACAAGAAGAATGTAATAACATTCACGAAAAGATCAATCAAAATTTTATTTAAAATCGGCTGCAACTGCGAAGTTTTCAAGTGTTATTGAAAATATCCGGATTATCAAAGTTTGTTAGTTAAACTGAGGCGATACTTCTTTACTAAAACAATACGTAAAGTATGGAAGTTTTTCGTAAGCTTGCTTTGAAACACTCATTACTAAGAAACCATAAAATTCCTAATTGTCGAATTACGATTTAAAGAGTGAATTTGTTAAAGAGTTAAGGAGAGTCATAAAAAAAGGAGTTCAATAAAAACTTTTCATATAATCTCAAACGAATTTTCATATCCCTTTGCATAATTAACTCAAAGGAGAACTAGAACAGTGCTTCGTTAACCTGATTTCAAATTGATCGGATGTAATCAGCAGTTAAAATTAATAACAATAATTGTACAATTTATTCGTCGATTTAAAAAATCTATACCAACCGCAAACATAAATAATTAGAGACTAGCAGAATTTTAACTTCACTAATTGTAAATCCACCACTTCATAAGTTCATTAAACAATATTCAGCAAGAATTTAGAAACCCTAAACCCTATCAAAAAATTTAATAAGTGATATCGAACATACATATGTACATGTACACCATATGGTTTAAAGCATTAATAGATCAATAAACAATGTTGACACATGTTTAGAAGATGTATTGGAAACTTAAAATTAATCGATTCAGTGGATTTTAAAATGTTATGATCGATAGCTCAACAAAAATTGCATGCAACATTGTAGAAATATATTTTAGTTCTTGGTGCTTTTTCAGTACTGGAAACCATTGTGTTAAATATAATAATTCAGACGCAGATTATTATAAACGTGTTTCAGAAATTGTATTCACGATTGTAAGAAAACGTATTGAAAAATAATGCTTCTAAAGTTCTGTAGGAAAATACTTTTAAAAAATCAGTTCCTCCTACACAAAACCTGATTATCAAGAAAGGATGAGTCCTTAAATTAGCGATGCAGCGTTGTTCTTCTTGGTAAGCCGTAAAATGGAAATCGTTCTTTTACGAACTCGATAGATCGAGCTGTTTCTACTGGCTAAGTATTTTCAATTGTTCTCGTATACCCCGTTTTCCATGGACGCACGCTCGGACATCGAAAACAAGTAACCAATGCAAACATCATTCTCCAGGATAATAATCTTCCATGTGCACACAACTTTCCCAGCTGTTTCACTGTCTCGAAATGCGAGAATGACAGAAAGTATGCGCGAAGTGCTACTCGAACGCAGTTTTATTGCGATGCGAACAGCACGTGCTCGTCTGTTCGATTCGCTTTCCGATTTCGAAGCATCTTGCACAATTTATCTCTGCGAAGCGGACAGTGGCTAGAAACTCGTTCCTCGTGATCGAAACTCAAGTTTCGAAGTTTTGCAATTTGAATACAAATTCTTGACTACGTCAATTCATAAACTTACGGAGATAAATAATCCAAAATATTAGCGATTTTGTATGATTTAACGAATTATTCTAAGAATTTATTCTATCTGACGTCGAGACGAACTCAACGACCTGTTACATGTAATATGACCTGCAACCATGCATAACGATAACATAATTCTGTCTAGAAAGAACGGGTTTCCAGTCCACTGTGTAACATGCGCGTGATCGACATAACTTCTTTATTCATCATAATTTACTGCGAATTTCTGTCACTCAACGTAAACAATGTTGATCGATGGAGTCTGAATAATCTGGCAGCCTGTGTACGATCGTTGCGGAAAGATTAGCTACGCGTTAAGCTTTCCACGCTGGTTAACTAGTCTCGCGTGACTGTCATTCGGTTGCATTGCAAAATTGCGGATTCCCGGTGCAATAATGTTTTATCACGAAACTACCAATTTTCCAGCGTTTAGAGACACGAGGTTGCAAGAAATAATAGGGATACTTTTGAAAGAAGCTGCAATTATTTCTCGGTAACTAATTGTAGCTTGTAACATTGTAAAGTAGTCCGCTGATTACGATCGGAGAATACATACAAGAGCAACAAAATGGGTACAGAATAATCTACTATGTTGTAACTTTTCATCGCGTGAGGATTTAATTGCACGATTGATTTGAATAACTTGTTAGCATAAATAATTTTCTTCGAGATGGTATACTAAAAGTCTAGTTATTAAGCAATAGTTTTCAGGTGTAGAATGAAAAATTAGTTATGTAAAACAATTTTAATGTTTACAGTTATGAAATAATATTTCGCAGGTGTGCAGTGTAATATTAGTTGCACAAAACGGTTTTTACATGTATAGCTACGAAGTAATATTTTGCACATGTAAATTAGAAAATTGTATTGTAAGTAGATCGAATTAGAGGATAAAAAGAAGTCGATGACATTTGAAAACGTATTAACGAAGAAGCAAAATCATCGTTGATCTACGAATTATTCTATGGAAATGATAAAGGTGTCGAAAAATATCTTCGACAACACACTGAACAAAAATAAAGCTATTATCATCGTTATATCTCTTAACTGAATCTATTTTTCAAAAAGTTATCTCGCGAAAATGGGACCATCAAATTCAGTCTCACTCTTTTTTCTGTAACAAATTGAAAGATTACGAAGAAATGTTAATCTGGAGATTTACGATGATTACAAATCTCTTTATCCTCTTTTCTAAAATTGTTTCAGAAGAATGAAAATTACATTTCGCTCCAAGTTCTCTATTAACTGGTTCGGTGAAATTGTGAAAAATTGATTTTATAAATAAAGAAATATTCTATGAGAAAACTTTATTTAAGAAATGTTCTATAAAAAATAGACTAGAGAATCTTTATTTAATAAATGTTCCGAAGAATCATTATTAAAAAATATGCTAAAGAAACTTTATCTAAGAAATGAAGCTTTTTTTCTTTATTTAAGAAATTTTCTAAAGAACCATTATTTAATAAATACATTAAAGAATCTTTGTTTAATAAATACTCTAAAGAATCTTTATTTAAAGTAGATTTGACCCAGCCTCGCGAAATGTCGCGAGCATGAACCCTCTAGCCGCAGACGAGTTTTTGATTATTCGGTATGAAATCGCGAGCCAGTTTGACTAGTTATGCAGCTGCATAGATTGAAAAGGATATAAAATGTAGAACAGAAAAAAAAATACAAAATTTTTAATGAATGTAAAATTGCAGATTTGTCAAGCTTAGTTTCTTTTTACTAAATTTTACAGAATATTTGAAACGCGAATGCGACGAAGCCCGCGTTGCGAGGAATGAAGTTAAATTTCCATGGGCAAGGTCTAACAATAAGAAACGTTAGCCTGTCACTTTCACGGACTTCTCCATATAGGATAGTTACTTTTCGAATAGTATTTTGTACTGTCAAGACGTTCCGCTTAAATATGGCACTCCGGAAACATTAATACAAACACGAGGAAGCATGTTGGAACGAGCGAACGGCTTTGAAACCGACGTGTATGTGAAAACATTTCCTCGATAAACTCTCGTCGAGTCCTCGATATAGGCCACGAGAAAAGTGGATTGTTACACGCAATCACGGTTGTTGTAAAACACGCTGCAGAACCGAGAATTTCGATTCGGACGTGCTGCACTTACTCGGGGAAAAAAAAGATGATGATTCGCCGGCGAAAAATATTCGTTGTCACTGCGATTAGTCCGAGAGGACAGTTCTCAATTATTGGACCGCGCTATTGATTCTCGATTAATTATACGCGTAATTCAAAGTCCCTCGAAACTTTCCGGCGTTATCCAATATTTCAGTGTCGAGAATGGCACGTGTGCCACTGATTCGAGAACCCTTTTCAAGAATTATTAGACATATAATCCATCTTTTGCCCGCGGGTATATTCGATGAAAAGGAAAGGCGCAAAAAAAAAGTAAATCCGATGAAAGGAGGTTGCTCATCCTGAAATAAGTCTGAAACGTCGGCTGCATTTCTACAAAACGACGCCGCGGGCCGCCTTTTGATTGGCGCGGCGCTGCAAGAATTCGAAATTAAAATGTGCACGCGATATCTTCGGGAAATTCGCTTTTAGATGAGAAATTGATCGTTCCGCGTGTCTCAGAATCAGTCGTTCGTGACAAAACGGTTTCTGATGTAACCAATTGCTGTGCCTTTGACTTGTTTCCGGCCGTAACTAACTTAACATTTATCGAATAAGACGTATTACATCTTTTTTTTTCATTAATTGAAGTTAATCGGGCCCGAAAGGCACAGCAATTGGTCACCCAACAGTACCCACAATTTTAGTGCATGCGACAAATAAGATAATAAAATAAAAATAAAAATAAGTGAAGAAATAAAGAAATAAACAAACGATACAAAGATAAAAGGAAAATAAAATATTAAAAAACTATACAAAGATATAATTAATGTGTTCGTGGAGAAGGTTTACTGCATCCAAGAATATGCATCTGTGCAACATGTGTCTTAGCTTTTTTCGGCAAGTGTATCTGCGATTCAACAAAATCGGAGGTGAAACCCTCTTTTCTGCATAATTACTAATTTCTTTTACATATTTCGGACACCTCATTAAGATTCTTCCGTGTGCTTTAAAATTCATTAATCCGAGACAAGTTAACGAGTTTCAATGCACTGAATCAATTCGCAAGTCAATTTACAAATGTACACAGTGCAAAGGACAATTTTAAATTCAAATCGTTTCACGAGTCCCCTGGTCGCACCCGATTTCGATTTAAATTGGAATTTTTTAATCTGATCTGTATTCAAACAAATCGTAAAGTTTCCTTACGTTCGTTCAAGCAACCTCAATTCTTTTGTTATAATTTGATTGGGACATGTAAGTGGTAAAAAGATAGAGGAGTTATGGAACGACCATGAATAATTTATAATTTAAACAATGTTTCATAAAAATTTAGAAACTAATAATAATAGAACATATGTACACATAATAATCCTGTATTTGCTACATAAACCATCTGGTTTAGAGCATTAATAAATAAATAAGTAAGTATGTTTGGAATATATTAACGTAGATATTTCACACTGACTTCACAAATATTAAAACTTTGTCTCGTTTGTACTAAAACCTCGTTAACACTATCTTTTGGTTATGTGAAACGATGTTTGATTGTTTCATATCCAATAAAAGAACATGATCGTTTATCGTTTTGTAGATATTTTCTGAATTGCCTCTTCCATTTCGTGTTTTTAATATACGTGCCAGTAATTCCTGGTAATATCATATCCACCATTTCATCGGAATATTTTCACTAGAAATTCAGGGAATCAAATTATAATGTCAAGTGCGATTTCAATTTAAAAGGACGGTAGCATTTCACTCGGATACAATTACTAAGTTTTATGATAAAAGTAAGTGGACGAAACACAGAGCAGGAAATACTGACGATAAATGTAACAATGCAGAGAGATCGTTATGAGCTTACAAAAAATGTTAAAAGTAAAAATAAATTTGTATTTAACCTTTAGCCATATTAATTAGGCTTGATGCCAAATGGATCTATCAATACTGTACCGCAGTAGGTACGGTGTAGAAGAATTTTCAATTCTCTGTTATCCGACTCAATTTGTGAAAAAAGAAGATTTAGGAAACCTAATATATTATTAAATGGTGTAGACCACACACCATAAGTAATGTTTCCCACACATTCCATACGGCATCGTGCCGGCAGTCTGACCGTTAACTACCTGTTTGTTGCAATCGAGGTGGAACATTCTTATTTTGCATAATTCCGCAGCTTGGTAATTACCAAACCCTCGTCGTTTTGCTTTAAAACGTCGCGTAAGCATAGATGCAAGATATGCAAACGCGTGTAGAAGAGTTCATGAAGAGGGATATTCCAGCGACATGTACAATGCGAGACCGCAGCCGTTGTTATCAATTTATGTATTAATTAAAAAGTTCGGTGTCCTCGTTTGCACGAAAAAAATTCTCTATTGCTAATTAACCGTCAAAGCCTCTCAAGGGAAAGGGCTTAATTACCGTCGGTGCGATAACTTTTCTGCTGCTGTTTGTTCGAAATTATTTCGCGATTACTCGCGTCATCGGGAGGAGGAGGAGGGAGTCATTGATTGGTCCGGACGAAGATTCGATGGAACGTTGCCTCAAGAATTGTCCCGGGGCCTATAGATTCGCCCGTCGCCCTCTTGATTCAACTCCTCGAGCCTTTTGGGGAAAATCCCCCACGGAGGGAACCACCCTTTTCTCCGCCATTCCGTGCCTAGTCTCCTTAAGAGGAGCCCACCGGGCTTTACCCTTCTGGTAAGGTCGACCGAACCGAATCTCCCATTAAAGTCGGCTTATTAGTTCCTCCGAGAAACATTTCCAGCAGATACTTCATGTCATAAAAAAAGTATTAACTTCGCGCTTTAAAGCCCTCTCCGACGGTTGTCGGGGTCTCTACGACCGTTTCTCTTTCGCACGAAAACGTGCTGAAGCTTTGCTACCTTCTAACGGAAGCCTTTGCGCTTCGGACATTTCTGTGTCGTACATTTTTCCAATTTATTTGCTCGAACTTTCAGATACGAGCCTCAGCGTAAGTCCAAAATTATGAACAATTGTAGAAATAGTTAGTATTGTATAGCTGCTTTATTTATCAATCAAAATTCTGTGTACATCCTTCTATGTTAACATAAAGTTAAGAGATTTACATCACTGTTTCATTCGACTAAATGACTCTCTTACAAGATAATCTTTTTCTATTAAATAAATATATATATACAGTAGATTTCTGTTTCTCTAAGTGAAAGAAAGGAAATTTATTCCTCGAATTTATGATACATTTTTCTCGAGCATGTGAAAGCACTGCGGATGTAGAAAATTATAAGGAATCCCAACAACAAATTTCTTTAATATTATTGTAACAAATGAGATACTCAATGTAATTAGATACTATGTTTATTGGAAAGTGTTGATTCCTTTTGTTGCAGTACAGTGGAACCTCGATTATTCGGGCTAAACAGAATGACAAGAATGTTCAGATAATAAAACGGTTAATCGATTAATATATACAGACGAATTTCGGAAAAAATGAATAAATATAAAGAAATGTATTATGACGGAAAAGTATGGGAAATGTTTCGTTGCTTACGGTACCTGCACAAAATTTAATAACTTTGATTAAATATGAAGGAAATTTCTTCAGATGAAAATACTTTGACAATGTAGGAATGTTTTCCATCATAAAGAGCACAGAATGCGAACAAAAGACTTTGATTACACCGCGGATTTTTGTGCAAATTCTCACTTTCATACGTCATTTTACAAGATTTCTCGTAAGAAGGAAATAAAAATGTCAGTGAACCCTATCAAAGTTGGGCATTGCTGGAACAAAATTTTATTCGAACAACATTTCGAATAAATTCTTTGAACAAATTCCTCAAACAAATTTTATTCAATCAACAATTCGAATAAATTTTTCGAATAAATTCTTTGAATAAGATTGCATTCGAATGATATATGGAATATATTCTTGGAACAAACTGTATTCGACTAATATTTGAAATAAAAATTCTACGAATAAAACTCTATTCCTTATTCCTTATTCGGATAAAATATGTCTAACTGGATCCCGTTAAATTATATATTCTCCCGCATTTTAAAAATCTGCAGATGTCATGAATGTGTAAAGATCCGCAGTCCAACTATGATTGAAAATATCACGAAGCGCAGCTGTTTGCGATCAGTGCCGGCAGGACAATGTACGACTATCATTGACTATTTCCACTTGTATTATTGACGACACCAATATTTGTGCACTATTGATTCCCCGTCTCGCAGTTATTTGTTGTTATCGAGCCGTTTCAGAAAACAAATAGCGTCGTATCAGTGTCAATGTTTATAACCATTAACAGAAGTGGACATAATCAAGAATGCTCGGACACGAGCTAAGTGGTTCTCAAGTACACGCGCACCCGATGAACTTTCAAAATCGATCACTCGAACGGGAAGCATTCCATGAAAAACTTCCATTTAGAAATTTTCGTTCGATTCTCTCGTGCAGGATTTATTTCCGAACCAAACTTTCATTTCAGCTCCCACCGTCGATTGGATTTATTAATAGCGCATTATTCCCCTCCCCTTTCGAATTCGCGAAGCAGAGGCGGACAATGCCGAGACGCTTTTATGTAATTTACGCGATAAATAATAGCTCGGGTACAATAATGCTCATCAATTATTTGTTCAATCAACGCGACGAAACAAACGCGGCTATTTCTCACTTTCAGCAGTTATTTCGAGACTTTCGACTCAGCCAATATTTTCCGTTTGTCGCCATACACATCGACGATTCTTCAACATGCACCGCAGGAAAACAACATAGAAAATTTACCAGGCTTTCCACCGTGCCTGAAAGTTTTATAAAACCACCTGATATTTTGGTGAAACCTTATAATTATTTCGTGGCAATATGAAAAAATAGTGCATGAATAGCATTCTAGGATTAATAAAGGATACCGCATACATGATTGTTCTCGTAAACGTAATATTTCTTTCCAAATGAACGGAAATTTATGTGTTATGCGAAATTTTCATAAAGCCGCACGTTTTCTAAAGTAAATTACATCAAGATTAACAAACATTTCTTCTCTGTTTAATAATTAATATTTTGTACCGATCGAAGTTACGACTCATTCCAACGTTCGTTTCTTTTCTGAAATCAGTATTTACTGTCACGATTTTTATGTGAATTGTTATTTATACAAATCATTATTTTCTTAAATTGTTACTTATATAAATCGTTACCTATAAATAGTTATTTATATAAATCATTATTTTCTTAAATTGTTACTTATATAAATCGTTACCTATAAATAGTTATTTATATAAATCATTATTCATGCAAATCGTTATTCATCGATCATTATTTACATAAATCATCATTTATGTAAATCGTTGTTTGTAAATCGTGCCAGTACATACTGATTTATGTAAAGGACACCAACGTTGCAGAGTCGTAACTTCGGTGGTGACTAGTTGATGATTTGGCCTGCACTCAAAGCCAATAATAAAACACCAATCTGTTGAATTAATCGTGAAATGAATACGACATAATATACGGACCTGTAGGAGACGGTTTGGATACCATTTTACGAAGAAGTGGAGAAAATGAGAACTTCATTTCTTGTCATGATAATGCTGCAGTTCATGCATCAAGATAACCAAAGTAGCGGTTAAACGAAAAAGATATGAGGGTTTTGACATGACCAGCCTGTTCGCCAGATTAAAACCTAATTGAAAACCATTGGGGAATAATTCCAGGAAGAGTATATGGTAATTTCAAACGATATAACACCGTTCCTGAGTTATGCTTTGCTGAAACCGAAACGTGGCCATCTATAAAAACAGAAGCTTTTCGTAACGTGATTTCATCAATACTTTATCGTATTTTCGACGTTATTCGAAAAAAGGACTGTTATAATAAATATTTATTACGAAATAGAGAAGAAATTGTTGTTTATCTTGTAGATAATTCCTTTAAAAAAACGTGTGGATTTATGGAAATTTTGCTATTCAGAAAATACATAAACTTATGTTCTTTTATAAGCAAAAATTATATCTCTGAATGCAATCATGCATATAATTAATTTTATTAATCCTAAAATGCTGTTCATGTGCTACCTTTTCATTAGTATGGAATAATTATAAAATTTCAGCAAAATATCAGGTGGTTTTATGAAAATTTCGGGCACTGTATATATTTCTCGCCGTGTAACTATAGTAGAATGATACTAACATAGAACCAAATCGTTTCTCACGTGCAGGACGTCGTGAAAGTATTATCAACGTGGAAGTAATTAACGATTTCGAACGCTGCTCGCCATTATCGCCAAGAGAAGCAACCGATTAGTCAGTGAAACTTGCATCGAACCTTGTACGTATGCCAAACGGATCAGCTTCCTAATTAAGCAGGAGTTTGTAGCGACTCCAGCTGAAGGTATTCATCAGCATCCGTTCCTGGCTAGTTTACTATTTGCAATCTGATTAATTGGTGTAATCGCGGACACGATATTCTGAGGTCGTTCATTCGGCCGGGCCATAATGTTATCAATTTTCGGGGAAATGCACCATAATTTGAATTTGATTAGTGTGCATGATTTCTTTGCGAATGTCCATTCTTCCGATTCCAGGACAGGAGTTTTTAATTTACATTAAGTATAACTTTAAAATAAAGCTCTGCATTAAGTATAATTGTAAATCTAGTCGTATTCATAAAATGTATTCATAAATTCGTCAAATCTACTTTGAAGCTATATTTATAATTGATCATGCAGTTCATTATTACATTGTTTGCAATCGATCATATTGTTCCGAATTGATCATATTCTTTATTAGCATCCGGGCAACGTATTTGTGCCACGTGACCTATTGAACTTTTTAAAAGAATCGGGAAACTGAGCATTTCTGTTATTGCAGTAATTAGATGGTCATATTCAATTTCATATTCCAATGATATGATTATCGCTGCATATCGGAAAATTTGCACAAACATTAAATGAAATGCAGTGTCAGCGATGTTTGATCTTCCATTTTGAAAATATCACATTCAAATTTGGCGACCTGGAAACCAGAAGGAGCACCACCGATTTTCATAAAGATCAAACGATGTTATGAGCCGCGACCAACTTTTCGGTGAAAGGCATCGCTGTGCGCTTTTTCTCGGATTTTCCTCCGACAAAGTATCGCGAGCATAAACGCAACGAATGTCATCGCACAATGCGGTTCGTCCGTTGCAATCTGCCGGGGAAAGAAATTCAGTTTCGACCCGAGACACCGGAGAGACTGAAACCAGTTCCTCGGAAAGATTAAAGGACGAAAGATAAAAGCAAGACGTGATACTATCGTTAGACATACCTGATGGTCGGGAACCATGCCACAGTCGTACATGTCTCTGTCTCGTCTGTAGAATGCGGCAGGCATATAGACAATGGGGTGACAATCAATTCAAATAATAATCTTCGTCTTCTCCGCTCCTCCCGTCTACTTAGCTTTAATATCTATTTTTGTATGTATATCTATATTTTATATATAATATATTTCTCTCTTTCTTTGTCTATATTACTATTAAAACTTTGGTATTATTGTGCCTGTCGAGATTTGTCAGTTGCTCTCCTCGGTTAACTTCTTCGTCCTCTTTTCGTTCTCTCTCTCTCTTTCTCTCTCTCTCTCACACACACACGCTCTCTCTCTCTTTCTCTCTTTTACCCTCTATAACTTTGCCAGTATGATCAAAATATACTATGAATCGTCAACATCGTTTAGATATGTGTGCCTCTTATATAGAATAAATATTAATCTTCTCTCTCTTTCTCTCTTTCTCCCTCGTTTCCTCTCTGTTTCTCTGTGGGTGCAGGTGATCTCTTTCGTTAACAAGTGTACTCTCTATATCTCGGTCTTCCGGTTTCAATTAGAAATGCAATTCCTTGACTCTGCCTGGCCGATTATGCCCTTAAGCCCGGCAAATCGAAGGGGTCCAGGTTCGGTGAACGAAGGCTGAACAAAAATAGACGTTGCTATATATTGTATATTTGAAGGAAGATCACTGTTCCAGGCTGCCGGCACAGGCTCGGGACTTGTCTCCGATCGGAACGGTGCAACGAACCCCGGTCGAAAGCTCGTCGTCGTTCTTCGCACGGGTTCCACGACCCGCGCAGACGGATCAGGCTACCTTTCCGCCGGTAATTCCGCTTGCGTGCGAGCGATCCGCACGAGACGAAGCCAGGTCAGCGTGAACCGGTTAACGGAATCGGTATGGCAACGGATCCGCGGGTCTCGCGTCTCCTTTCCGTCATGCTACCAACTTGTCAACAATAGCCGACCGATCCTTCGCGGTCCCGGCTCCTCGATCGTTGCACTTGATCGGGATATCACTGACCAACTCGCTGGACGATGCCCTACTCTACCGTCCCAGCTGCCACGGGATTGACGGTCCGCCTTGATCTCTGATCTCGACAGATCGAGCGATCCCAAACTCGCGCACCGAGTCTCTCTCCAAACAGTCGAACGTGGAAGGACTTTGCTCTGCGATGTTGCTGCGAGATTCGCGTGTCGGTAGATCCGTTTCCACGCCGAGAACTCGGGACACAAGCTTCGAGCCTCCTGGTCCCTTCTCTCCGGGACAATCTCTCTTCCACTCGGCCGCGCAAGTTCTCGGAGAGACAGACTCGACGGACGTGTCCGATAGTTTCTCACGGTGCACAGTCCGGCCCGGTTCGCTCTCCTCCGCGACTGTGACACGCGATTGGGATCGACGAGGCGAAGATGATGGGGGCAGGCAACGTGAACGACGACGACGACGAGGACGACCGGGATGATGAAGAAGATGAAGAAGAAGAAGACGATGACCACTCGTTGCGTGTGTGCGGCTCGCTCTCTCGCGTACGCGTGTACACAGTGTGAGTAGACATGTGGGTGCCTGTGCGTGAGAGTGTGTTTGTACGTGTGTGCCCGCGTACGTCTCCGGCTCTTTGTGTTCTACCTAGATGATCCTCATCCGTGCGAGCTCGTCTTCATATGTGTATGTATGCGCGGGGACGTATGTGTACATAGATCGGATGGCGTCAACGTGTCATACAGATCATAGAGATGTCCTGTGTGCCTGCGACGGGCTCATCCGTGTGGCGGGCTGTCTGTACGTGCACGCGTCTACGCGGTGTGTACGAGTATGTGTGTGGGCTGCGAGGGCGACAGAGCGCGTGTCGCTTCGAGAAACAGGTACCGGCCTGTCGAGTGCCTAGGGGAAGACTGGACTCGAAACCGACTCGCTGCCAGGACCACGGGAACGAGGGTGTTTCTCCCTCTTTCATTCCCTCTCTGTGCCCTAGGCTCCCCTCTCTGCCCCGTCGATCTTTCTCTCCGCCCTCCGTGCGCCCTCGCCGTTTCCTCTCTTCGTTACTGGCGCGCTTCCTCTCTCGGTCCCTGCGTGAAACGTCGGAGCACAGGCGCGCTGACTCTCTCCACCAACCGACAATCAATACGCCGGCAGGCCCGTACTTTCGCCCGCGAAATCGCAATTTTCACAATTCCTTCCTTCATCCAGCCCCACATCGCCACCGGTCCCTCTTTTCCGTCGCCTTGGTCCTCTTTTCGATCCTCTTTCATTCCCCGCGCACCCCGCGGCCCGTCGGCATCCGACGCTCCCGCTTTTCCCCGCCGCACGGAACACCCGACAGCCGTCCACGCCAGATTTTCCCGGTCGAACATTTTCCACGGCGGATCCGGCTCGGCCTAGGGATTTCTTGGTTTTTTTTCCGCCCCCCCTCTCTTTACGCTGAGTCGGCCGAAAAAGCGCGGGAGTTTCTTGCCAGTCCGTCCGGCGGTAATAGGCACGGGAACGCCGCTCCACGGTGGTTCCGTGTCTTTTGTTACCGGACTGACAATGGACGACCGGTTGACCGTAATTTTCGCCGATGCTAATTCCGGCTGTCTTTTATCCTCCCTCCGCAGGCCGACCCCGCGTCGAGCTCACGGTCTTCGGCCGAGTTCGAAGGATTCCCGCTTTGCTCCTTTTACGCTGGCTGAATTTGTTGGTGCTTTGACACTTTGAGTGCCTACTCTCCGTCGCGTCTGCACCTCTCCCCCTTCCCGCTTCGCAGACAAATGAACGGGCGATTCGATTAATCGTGAGGTGACGGAGTCGAATGTGACGAGTTTAGAGTCGTTCGCCAATTTTCTTGCTGGTGAGGGTTTATTTATTACAGTGTCGTTGTGGAAGAATTTCTCTTCGTTCTATCGTCGTTTCATTACCGGCTTCAAGTTGTGGAAAACAGTAGTTGTATTGCTTAAACTTACGCGAACGTTCAGTCTCGTAAAGTAGTTCTTAAATGTGCTGAACGTAAATTGAAGCGGACGATTTTTATTGGTTGTATGAAGATTTTTAAAGGTGACGGTTCGTTTAGAACATTGTTGCATGTAGAAGAATTGTCCGTTGTTTTATCTGTCATTTCTTCTTCCTTTTGGAATTTTCAAGTTATCAGGTTTTACAAAATTGTTATAATTTCTTTCCGGAACTTTTTTAAATCACATCGAACAGGATTGATATTCTTCGCACATGGACACACAACTCTTTCGATCGGCACTGAAAAGTTTAATTACTTCTTTAACATCGACGAAACATGTAGTTAAACTCTCTAAATCGATGTGAATCGTCAATCTTATAAAAAATCATATGATTTTTGTTAAATATTTTAAGATTCTTGCAAACGATGGTTTGTTTATCACACTGTGGTTGTAGAAGAGATTTTTGTCACTCTCTCCTCGTTTCATTGTTTGTTTAAAATGATCAAAATTGTTAATTAAACTGTTGAAACTGCTACAAACGTTTAGTTTTATAACGCAGTTTAAATGCGTCAAATGCAAAATAAAGCTTATGTTTTTTATTATAAATTCTTAGCAAACACTGAAGAAAATGAATATTTATGAATATACGAACGAGACAAATTTTTGCGGTATCAAATTCCGCACTTTTAATATGTTATCCGCGCGTGGCACGCGCGAGAGCCATATTGATCATTTTATGGTGTTTACGAAAGGTTTGATCTACCACGATCTCTATATCATTTATAATATGAATATAATGCAAGTATAAGTAATATAATACGAATGGCCTCCATATAATACGAATATAAAGTCATTGAAATAATATAACGTGTAGACTTTTTATTATACTTTTTGATCTTAGTCAGCACTGAACTGGTTAAATAATTGTCATGATTCTAGAAAATTTAATAAAATGAATGATCAATCATCTTCAGCGAAGGATTCTTTATTATCGGACTTCCGAATTCAATCACGTACATTTTCACCAGTTCTCAGCTCTTGAAAAGATTAATGTTGCCACGAAGTGAAGGAAAATATACATTTCGAAGGTTTCCCACAAATGTTTCAGTTTTTGGGCACATTTAAGCAACGGTGCACTGTGTGTCTTTGAAACGAGCGCTGACTAATGGACGACGACCTTTTTCCTCGAGATACTGACTTTCACGAATGTTGGTTCACTAAAATTTACTCGGCAAAACGCTTTGAAGAATGCGTCTTGTAACGAGGAAGATACATCCGGAATTTTGTCGTTTGACATTGGGATTCACAGTTGAGATCACACGACGTATATTCATAAAAATGTAATTAAATGTGTTTTTAGAAAGATGTAATCGAACCTATGTTTATAAAAATGCAATTGGACACATGTTTATAAAAATGTGATTGAACGCATATTTATAAAAATGTACATGTTCAATATTTCAGCAGAACCTCGGAAATTTAAAGCATTTACAAAAATTCTCACTCTTTTATTTGACAAGAGAATCGCGACTCTTTTCTTCAACCATAAAAAATCACTTTCATAGTGCAGTCTCGAAGAAGAAGCAAATTAATGTTCAACGTATGCGATCATTTAATCCGTCGAATAAATACCGATATCAAGCGAATCAAATTTAATTTCGACTGGAAATAATCGAATAATACCAATATAAAGTAAATTCCGTTCGACAGCTTCATAACGTGTAGGAAAACACTCTCGAGCAAGTGATCAAAGTAATGATCAGTAATTATCATGTTAATAAATCTTGATTTTCTAGATTCTGTTTCGTTAACAGTTGCTTCGGTTTCATAATATTTGTCAACAGTTCTAAACGCTGCACAAAGTACTTATATATTGAAACGATAATTTTATAATAATAATTTTATCCGAAGAATTTCCATTTATTCTCTCCTTTCCACACGCCCACCGGCTGTTGATAGCTGCATGTTTGCGAAACGAAATCTGTTGAATACTCTGTGTACAGTAGATGTTTACATGAGACGAGATTTGAGCGCTGGCCAATATTCATCAGGTCCAAACGATAACACACCGAGCTCACAGTTTGCTGCTTGTTCCTAACTTCCTAGCCAAAAGTTCAATTATTCAGGCGATCAAGTAGCGAACCACTTTTTTCCTGTTTACCGGATTGAAACTTCTACAACTGGGCTGCTGTTTTGAGTCGATAATAGAAAATTTTCTAGATCAGAGGAAACCCATTGCGGTAATTGAATTCCTGCCATGTGAGTGTGTGCTATGAATGTTAGAGAATCGTTTACGCAGACACGCTACTGCCTGTGCAGATGATTTCGAAGACAGTCGGGCTGAGTACTGTTAATAAATGAGTCATTTCGATTTTTAAATACATCTTGCAATTATATGTACAAAATAAAAGTAGGAAATAAAAATGTTTCGAGCACACGTTGGATCATAAATTAATTACAATTGAGATATTGAATTCTTTTCGTTCGAGTTACTAGATATTCGAGGTACGTTACAAATAATCAACTCCTGTTAACGCGTGATTGATTTTTAATATCAATGATTTGGTAATTGCGTAGGAGAATTTGAGAATTTCTACGGCTGACATTTGCGGCAAATTATTCAGAAAGACGAATGTTCCGTCGCCCGCACAGGAATATTGCCGACACGGCGACGATACAAATAACGAGTGCCAGATACATATGCAAATTAAACAACTCGTCCTCGATGAAACGAAATGTCAAACGCAATAATCTCACTTTGTATCTTCGTTGTATTTTTTCAGGGAAATTTACCGCACCCTAGTTTGCATGAGAGTACTTTATTATTGAGAAATTAATGCGTTCAAAATGAGAAATCACTTCTGTATTGTAATTGAAATATTTCCTGGCGATTGAAAATTTGATTATTCCTTGTTCGATGGATAACGTGTCCGTTTGAATACAAAATGATATATTCGTATTACGTTATTACGTAGATATTATATTTATAACAATTAATATTATTAATTTCGGTCGAAGGTGAAAAGAACATAGAAATATTAAATGAAATTCAAAATATTTCTCACTCGAAAAGACGTTAAAAGTAATAATACGGATATGAATATTAATATTGATATTATTAGTAATAGTTATTAATAATATTAATGTTATTAGTAATATTATCAGTAATATTATTAGTAATAGTTATTAGAAATATTATTAGTAATAGTTATTAGTAATATTATTAATAATAGTTACTAGTAATATTATTTGTAATAGTTATTAGTGATAACATTCACTAATTAGTGCGTCTAATGATCAACCTTCTAAATTTACTTATTGTTACATTATTTATACGTATTTTCTACAAATCGCTATATATTGATATAGCAATATATATGACCATATTGAATTTCGCCACTAAAGCTGTCGCGAACGTTTGTCAAAAAATATCTTTTTCAAAAACGAACTAACGCAGATAGTTCCACTAAATCACTATTAACCGAATTCGTGGAACAGCACATCGTAAATCACAGAAAACCTTGATCCTTGTTTGCTGAACGTGCTCGTAAATCTCCGACTAAACTTTTACACATTCGATGGATAATCGCAGATAAAAATTCGATTATTCAACCATTAAGAACACTCGACACGGTCGATTTCAGAGATCACGGCTCGCGAAAAACAGTTGGCTCACGTCGACATGCTCTTTTTGCTGGACAGATACTTCTAAACGTCTGGCGTCTCATCACATGAGAACATACATGTGACGTTATTACATATTCTGGAAGTAATATGTATATACTATATTTTTCAAACATCATAAATTGTTCTTAGATATAGTCTAAGACATTGTAAAAACGAAATAAAAATGTTTTCTTACAACGAAACAACTTCCCCATTTATTTTCCGACGTGCCAGCGACAAAAAAAAATTTCTGATTCAAATCCTATGAAATTTCCTATTTTGCTGAATGATCTGCTTAATTATTTTTCTATCTGTCTTTATTCATATTTTCCGAAAACCGAGCTCGAAGATGAATTAATTTGATCAATCAAAAGATTTTAAATAGTATCAATGGAAACAGAAATGTTGTAAATATACGCAAAATAAATTTATTTTAAATGAATTGTAAGAAACAGAAATGTAATGAAAATTAATTGTACCTTTCAATGGTTTTATTAAGTCAACAATAGTGGAACAGCACTATTAGTACTGTCTTAAATTTATTCAATATCCCCACAATTTTATATTGCAACTATTCACTTTTTCCCTAAATACGTAAAATCCGGAGTCTAATCACGAATGTTTACTTACACTGATATATTTTTCTAACATAAAAAATCCTAAACGGCATAAATGTGAAAGATCGTTTATCGACCTGTTATGTTCAATACTTTGCTCTAACACGTTAACGCAAATACAAAGTTTGAAATACGTTCATAATCGGTGCAATGAACACGTGGAAGTAAATTTAAAACATAAAGGATATTAGTAAATCTATGAGCGAAGTACATGAAATTGTGGAATTTCTGGATCAGTAGAAAAGGACCGTGTGCAATCAGACACGGCAGTATCAATACGCAAATACCGTCGACAAATAAAGAACTGCCATTGCCACGGTAGAGGAGAACCGTGTACACGCGCCAAACGAAAACAAAAAACTAATGCTCAGTGAAGCTGAAAGCACAATTTTGTAGAAAGGAACACCGTGTAACCCAGAGCTTCAAACGTGGGAAAAGCAGAACTCGAAAATGTGACAACAGTAAAACGATTTGTGGAAAACGGCCGTCGAACAGAAAACGTGACTGTTGTACATATTTGCAGCATCCATACAATTCGGGAGGTCTTCTCTGCTGCGAAAAAAGTGATAGGCATTTCGTTCAAAATCGAAATTGGACCCTCCTCCTACAGCATTCTACATTGTTCTATTTTGAAGTCATTCGTTGATAGACTATCGAAGAGAGCTCTATTAACTGCAGAAATATATGTGTTCCAAGAAAAAAGCTTCACGAAGATATACAAGATGTTCATTGTAATAATTGCATTTTAATAACAATTTCGGAAATGAATTCAAAATTGCCTGACTCGTTTTACAACGTTGTTAAGCAAAATTGATAATACATACAGTTCAATAAAGTTTGATTTTATAAAGAGAAAGTTGTTCTTAATTATCAGTAGTTGTTATAGTTGTTATTATCATACACTGATATAAAAGATGTATTTTTCTCTAACAGAGATATCAGTTATCTAATGAAATCTCGAATAGAATGATCCTGAAGAAATAAATTACTTGCATTAAACGAAACGACAATAATAACAATGCATAACGCGTGTCCTTGTATTTCGTGAAACGTTATTGACGAATGTATTAGCTGAATAAAAAATCTCTTTACTCGTACTATATTTTTAAACACTTTGTTCAAGAAAAATTGATCGGAGTATGTAACAGCGTTATTGTCGTGAATTTTATAAATAGAATGTTTCGTTGCATAATTAATGACATAATGCGAACGTCGCACTCTGAATAATTACAATCTTCAGTCCATACATAAAGTATGTATGTTATAAAATATTTATTAGTGTTCGCCGAGGCAAATTTAACTTCGCTAGCGAAGTGTTGTTCGTTATAATATTGAATAACAATGAATCTAAAAATAATGTCACTTCCTGTGGATGCACGCCACGAGATAGCGACGCTCCGTTGGTAGCGAACGAGTTACGCGAACTTCTGTCTTAAAAATGCGGCGAACTGAGAGTGGAACTCTCTGATTCTTTCGAGGTCAAGGAAAATCTCGGAGCACGTAGGAAAAAAGTTTCCTTTCTTCGGTGGGAAAAAAAATTCAGAGAATAGCTCCGCGGCGAAACGTTTCAACCGATCATCTGTCGCAGAAGGCAGAGAAATCGACTTTTTCCCAGCTAAAGTAGTATGATCTATCTGTATCAAGTAGATACGTATGTACCGTGTTATACACGAGGGGTCGTAAAGAAGTATATATATATCTTAAATCCAACCGAAAGCCGAAATCGCCTCTTACGAAATCCATATGCAATAGGCTTCTACATATTTAATCCGGCATATGAGACAATGCAAGGCATTCCATGGACTATTGCGCCCCTGCTTTTCGTTCGCCGACGGAAAAGTGATGGTGCAATGTGCGGAATTCAATATTGAACTCCGATGCACGAATCTACACTCCCGCGCAAACGATCGGAATACCTATTTTACATTTCGATCTACTTTGCGGTACGAATTAACAATGAGATGGCAAAAACAACAAAATACGTTATATATTTCACGATCTCGTGTTAACAATTATTCTCTGTTATTTTGAGTTTAACGTTAATAGTATAGCAAATAACATTCTGTATAAGCTGAAATGTTTCCACTTTTCTTTAAAAATTACTGTCTTAAATTTAACGTTAATACTGTAGGATATAATATTTTGTATAGATTGAATTATTTCCACTTTTGTTTCAAATTCATTCTCTCAAATCTAACACTAGTACCGAAGAAAATAACTGTAGGTGTAATTACTATGATTAAGTAGTTAACTGTAGGTTAAATTGTTTTGAATTGTTCATGTTAAATGTTTAATGTTTAACGTTAATACTAGGTTCAATTGTTTCCACTCTTGTTTCAAGGATGATCAGTTTAGTATAATGGAATAAAATAACCTTATTCATACTCATCGGAATTTCAATGTTTTTCCTTCGCAAACTTTGACTGTGTGTTTTCTTCATTCAATTGCACGTTTTATTTCGCCAGTACCACCTTTATTTATTGATTATTTCTCAGCCGAATATATCACGTGTAAAATTATCGGGAAAACGAAGCTTTGTTCATGTGCAAAAAAGAATTATGGAAGATATCCAGCTGGTATTACCGCAAAATGTGGTACTGGTATTAAACCGAATAGAGCAAGTAATCGTATTAATAGTACACAATTTATTAATCGATAATGTTTTCATTGCTCTTTACAGGTGATTTATATTACACGTCCCGATGCAATTGTAAAATTACCCGCAGGTCGAGAAACGAACAGAATGCTTGAGGTTGGTTAGAAATTTATTTGAGGAAACCATACAGCTCCAGGAAGAAGAAGAGTTGCGAAAGTCCGGAAAGTTTAACAGCTCGAGATAAAGGTTCAGACATAAAGAGGTGCGTTCAATTCAAAGAAGACTGCTGAGCAAAATGCGGGAAATGTTGAAGTAACTAGAGTAATGCAATGAACGCCTGAGATGTTCCACGAAAATGAAAACATTCGATGAAAGAGTTGCGGAATGAGGCTTGTGTCTAAGAGAACAGTATAAATCATTTACATTATTATAAAAATATGTAAACGCGAATAAAACATGAGCGTTGAATTATATTCATAAAGAAAATTATGAATATTAATTTAAACGGTCTTGATACTTTTCATTTGCTTTACCATAATTCGATTGCAAAAGGTCTTCATTCTTATTAATATGATTAAACGTAGTTATGATTTTATTCAATTTATACTGAAACTGAAATTAACATTACTAATGTGTTGAAAAGTTTTGGTGAAGCATTGTACAGAAACGGCGGACCATTAAAAGGTGTGTGAGTGACACAAAAGCATTGTGGACAGGACGGACGAGAGTAATAAAAGCAAAAAATGTTTACAAGACTGGACAAATAGTATTTCAAGTTTATATACCACCAAGTCCAAGCTATTTTATATTTATTAGCTATTTATATAGTCCAAGCTATGATATATTTTCCATACGAAGAGAAGTTTTGTATTAAAAATGTTTGTATGAAATATAATGAAAAAGATATTTATTTTTTAACAGTAATTCATTGATATATTTTCATCAAATTTATCGTGCCAATTTCTCTAAAGTTTCCTGCCAGATTTTACGGTTTTATTGATTTTTGCCCGCGTATATGGCGGAATTGGACCGTTAACGGTTAAGCCTATTGGCTTCTACAACACTTACGTTTCCAATGATGTTTCAAATATATAACAAAATTTAGTAGAGTTCAAATTGGCTTGAAAAATGGCTCAATTTATTTTCAATGGTGCAGCACAGTCGTCACTCGAGTGTAAAGGGCTCATATTTGGAATATCACATGCCATTCATCCGTTGAATACGGCCAGAATATTCTATATACTTCAAAGAGTTCAAAATGCAATTCCATTTATTTGTTCGCAAATATTTAACACTAGAACTACCGAGCTCTAAACACGACCAACGTATATTGCTTTAAAACAATGACAAGATTGAATTTATTTAAATTTCATACGATTTGTTATTGTAATATAAGCTTGTTCAGAGAAACTTCTCTAAAAATTTCTCATAGAAACACTTTTACAATCTTAAGAACTGTAAACGATAAAATTAAAGATCAGTCATTTCGACGGTTGAAGAATGATTCGATTAATTTAACGCTTCATCTTTTAGATGATCAGAAATGTTAGTTAAGATAATTTAACTAAAAAGAACAAAATAGTGTATCAGCAGGTCTGCGCACAAAGAATCAACAATTGACAACGAATTGACTTGCATGTGAACAAGTTGTCACAGCAAACGTAGCCTTGAAACAAAATCAAACTCCAAATATGTATCTGATAATGTTGCTGAAAGCTGAACAAAAATGTTAGTATTTCTTGAAAAGGTACACGCAGCAATGGGAAACGAACAAAAAGTTCTTGTTATTGTTGCTTCGAAATGGACGTTGGTTCCGAGACAATTGTTCTCGTCAAAGAGCATGTTCGTTTCGTGAAAGAACTTCAGATCATTATGGAAAATACAACGGTCTTTTGTGCTCTCTGGACTATATTGGTCTTCTGGGGGTGATCCACCCCATCTGTAGTAAACCGAAACCGAAGGATCATTGAGGTTCACGGCATTTTAAGACCGCAGAGAAAGCATTCTATTTCGTCCAGCATTGATTTCGAAGGCTCTGCACGGCTCACCCGAATAGGCTCAATTTTTACAGGTTTCTTTCATCTTCCATGAGATCTGCCGGAGCTCCATGGAATATATAGAAAGAATGTAAACTCTGTCGATTGAATCCGTTCTCTTTGTAACTAATAAAAAAATTAACGAAAATATTTTGTGAAAGCTGTTGCTCAAAGTGAAGACAAGAAAATTTTCACATTTTCTATTTTAAAATTATCGAAATAATTATGCGGATTTTATGCATTTATTACAAAATTGGACACTTGCAATTTCAAATAGTAGACACGTCGAGAGAATTTAGAAATGTCAATGTATTATTTTTATCATATTAAAAGTACTGAAGGAAGAAAGAACTTGCTATTTAGTTCATATTGTTTGCAATTGATTACGACTATCTTTATTTTACATGAAAATCCGTAATCAATATATTACAATAAAAATGGCGAAACGTGTCTGTCAATCATATGCAGCGCACACATGTCAGTCACTTTGAAATAAAAATGTATACAAAATCAGTGAAAGCAATTAAAGCAAAAAATTGTTCAAAAATTTCTGTAAATCTTTGTCAAAGCGAATGAGGGCTGTTATTAAATGCAAAGGAGAATAATTCGTTGGTTTATTGCTCTACATAATTTTTAATTAAATGTGCAGCTATTTTGTTCCACTATATTGCCTAAAAAATTCTTTTGTCTTCAAATCAAATTGTTTAGACCGACGAAATTCAATTCTATTTCATTCGTCTATGTTTACAGCGGTATTTTGCAAGCTTATTTTAAAGTGAGCTATGTGTTTCTGTCCTGGAGTGATTAGTGTGAACCTCAAAATCAACGCTATAACGATTCAAGCTCAGCGTTAAACGATCCAAGCCCGAGTTAAAGCTAACAGCGAGTTTATGTCTAATCATCGCGGGACATTACTTGTTTTGATAGCAAAATGTACGAAGCTGGCGCGGTATTAAAACAGATTGCAGACCGAGATAGGAATTAATATGTGCTCGCGTGCAGCTCAGTTCGAACATTCATGCTAACTCGAAGATTGCTTTATAAAGTTTCTATAAAACACGAGCTACGACTAGTTGGCAAATAAATTGATCCCTGCTTCCCGTTGGAAAGTTCAATGCGCAACGAACGATTCGGAAACATTTAGTGTGAGAAACAGCAGCAGCGATCCTTGCAGATCCGACTGGAAAATTCATCAAAGCAGATGCAATTTCGTTTTAATGGAGCCGTTGAATTGAATTCTCCTCGGCGGCGGCATAGAACAACGTCGCTTACGCGTCGCGCTCATAAAAAACGTGCTGTTTTTACATCGTTACATTTTTTTCCTCGCGTTGTAAGCAGTTAAACCCGAGTTACACGAGGCTTTCCGTTTTTTTATGGAGCTCTTGCAATCGCGGTAGACGTGTCAAACACAGTCGCAGCTTTATGCGCCATTAGTAAAATAATTTGCAATGAGTTACGATTGAACGCGCGCCTTCGGATCGCCCTTTAATGGGCCATTCGTTCGCAGCAGAGAATGTTCGATTTAATCCTTGCCCAAGCGATCGTACAGCCCCGCTGTTTGCTCTCCATCGCAAATTCTCTCTTTCTCTCTCTCTCTCTCACTCTTGGGGTTCCTATTTTTTATTCCCATTGTAGTGCATTAGGTAATTTGTAGGAGAGTCGGAAGCCGGCCGTGAAAGCCGCACAGTGGATTATTTGCTCGTTTCGGATGGCCGAAATGATTTCTTTTCACTGAATTAATTAACTTGATTATAGTATTTTAACTTAGAAAAAATAATTATTAACAAATACAAATGGTTAATAAAATATTCAAAATATTAATTTCATTATTTAACGAATTCAAAACGTATCTATTTATTTATTTATGGTATTTTAACTTAGTGGTAATAATTTCAAACATTGACAAACAAATATTATTATGATAATATATATGAGTATTGAGAAACATGTAAAAAAATCTGAAAACAATAAAAAAGCAACTTAAAGATCACGAGCAGCTATTAAAAAGTATTAAAAACTGTTAAAAATCCTTCGAATAAAATTTTATTCCAGAATTACTATATCAATCTAAATTGTAAGAAAAAAACTCCTGACTCTTTTTCTTTTCATTATTTCGGTATATATTTCGAACAATGTCTAACTCTATTTCCAATAGTTGAGATAATTAAAATTTTTTATCTCACGTAAGACTTGAAAAATTGTATTTTGACCAGCTATCAGAATCTAATACTCCGCGGCGTTTAACGAATATCCCATCGCCAAGTAAAGAGGATCAAGTTTTATGATAATTCAAGGCAATGATGTTCGGATACGCCGTAGCCTTAATGGAATGTCTATTCTTCTTTTTTATTGATCCGACATCACCACCGAAAAAAAACAACGAAGAAGTGCAGTCACGGAAAGGTTAAATGGTTATGGAAATCACCGTGGCGTAGGCCCGACAAGAATCTTCTAATGCTCGTCCCCATTAGCACGATCGGAAATAGGCGAACGAGTATTCTACTTTAGCAGGCGTAAAATTGAGTCGCTGATGAATTCCCGGATTTTTTTAGTTTCGTCGAGCGGTACGCTCCCTTGCGCCGGAAGAAGACGATTTACCGGGGACGCAGAAATGCTGAGCACTCAGAGATTGGATTCCCTCGGGTAATTATCACACAGTAAATAAGGAAAGCGTTGTGTAGACACGAAATTGATTTTTCAATTGCTTCGCCGAGTTTCGAATTTATGTTCCACGATTGGATTCCGTAACTTGAAATCGAATTAATAGTTCAGCAAGTGATGGACAACAGGGATTTCTATGGCAGAGTTCAGCATTGCTCCAATAAAGTTTTATTCGAACATTTCAAATAAATTTCTCGAATCAAATTATATTCGATCAATTTTCGAATTTTATTCGAATAATGATACGAATAAAGTCTTCGAATCAAATTTTATCCGAATTTCGTTTCGAATATAGCAAATTATTCGAATAAAGTTTTATTTATACTTGTTTATAATCCAGGCGGTGTAGTACCACGTCTTTTTATGATTCGGAAGGTAATTCTTTCGAAATACTTATTCTTGGCGTTAAGCATTTGACAATAATGCTGCCCCTTTTAATTAAATTGTCCTAATTAACATTTCTGTTCATCCAAAAAATGATGCTTGAAGTTAAAAATTATTTCAATATAAGTGGAAACGAATAAATGGAATTGCATTTAGTACACTTTAAAATGTAATAGAATATTTTAACTTTGCTTAAAAGATGAATGGTAAAATAGTAGATAAAACATTTTAACTAAGAACGGCAGGATATGTTTCTCCTTTGTGAATACATATTTGAGAGTACTCATCGTTTATTGAGACCAATTAATTTGCAAATAGTAGTAGGTCTAGGCCATATTTTCCCCTTTAATAATGAACGGAATTTCAGAGGACAGTGGACACAGTGCTGCACTCATTACATTGACTCACGTGTTGTCTCCCTCTCTCCTTCTCTCTCACATACTATCTCTCTTTCTCTCGCGCTCATTGACCTTAAAAGTAAAGCAAACGGCCTGACGTTACTAAGTAGCTCCATAATACAGTAGCGATGATGATGTGATTATAAAGAGGTTCAGAAAGTATATAGTTATAAAGAAGTATAAATACACACTTGGGATATCGCGTTTATTCTAAAAGGAATATTTAAATTGTTCCCAGTCGTATTAAAAATACGAGAAAATGATTAAAATAATGGTTAAAATGGTTACTTAATTAAAATTGCAGTTTAATGTGTTTGCTTCGAGATACTTCATATTTAACCTATTCATCCTACAATTGTATTATTATTAATCTAAACAGTATAATTCTACTATTCAATAATTACACTATTTTATTATTTAATTACATGCGTGTTATACGCACGATATAATTATTACTTAATATGCTAATTATTCGTATAGTTTCTAAGTAACAATGGTACTTACACACATCTATTCTTTGATTAGAAAATACATTATTCTTCAATTATCTAATATTGAACATATGAAGTCGCACTAAAATATCAAGAAAATGATACAGCAAGTATTATTTATAACCTTTTACATACGATCAATCCTGAGCACAATTTTTCTGATCAGTTTTAAATTTTATGGATGAATAACAACGCACTTCATTTTCGAGAACATTGAATTTTCTATTCACCAAGTTATTATTTTATCAAAAGTAATTCAACACTTCTTGAAGTAAAAGGAAATCCCACGATTTTAAGATGCGTGTACTATTTTGTACCCGCTATTTACAATCTTTGAAATTTTATTACGTATAATAAATTATAATGAACAGTATAAAAAATGTACCACCTGAGTTTAAAAATTGGATTGCTACTGCTCTTTCGTATCTACAGCACCACGTTGCAAAAAGGATTTTGATTACTGAAAAACGAAATGTAATGTATAGGAAAATATTGATTTTCACTAAATGTGTGCCCTTAACCCACATAAGCATAAAATTAATTATGAACATACAATTAATTATGATTCATTATTTTTACAGCCTGAAAAATCATTAGAAGTTTGATTTTAGAAGTTTTCTATCAGAGATGGAAAACCCTTCCAGAGTGTCCTCTCAATTTCAGAAATGAATGAGTCTTCTGTTTTTGTTACGGCCAAGTGGCCAGGATTTATGGCAGGGGCCATGTGTTTGGGTACCCGGACGGTATGGGTCTGTCCCGGGCCGTTCCCGGGCACATCTGGCACCGTCATAACGTCTCCTGGTCCTTAAGTACGGTCCAGTCAACTACGGTTGGGTCTGGCATTGTTCGGGCACGTAGGCCCATCAGCGCGGGAGGTCTAGCGGGAGTCATTTTGCCACTCTCCCGCCACTCCCGGCCCACCGTTTTGGGGCAGTCTCACTTGATTTGGGATTGCCGTGATTGGACCGTAATTCCTTGCCGCCCACCCTAGGTTAAGTAAAGGTAGGGATAACCGAGGTGACCTCGTGGATGCCACACGGTTATTCCACCAGTCCTGAGCTGTTCATCCACCCTGAGTCGTCAGTGGATACAGAGGTCTCCCGGGAAGCTAGTTGTTAGAGCACCCGGTTAGCGAATTATAGTTTTTTGTCGGCACACCACGTGCAAGATACTACAAGGCTCGAAGCTCACAAGGAGCACCGCGAGCAATAACATTTGGTCCTTCGAGCCGGATACTGTGTGGAAAGGTCCACACAGTACTGTAACATTGTTGGAAGACTTGGCCGTCGACTTGTACATCCAGTGAGGCGCCTGTGTGTGAGGACTTGGCTCAACACCCCCCTGGACGTGATAGCAGCAAGCGGCGTGCATCTTCAAGGGTTAACACGACCAATAACATTTGGTCCTTCGAGCCGGATACTGTGTGGAAAGGTCCACACAGTACTGTAACATTGTTGGAAGACTTGGCCGTCGACTTGTACATCCAGTGAGGCGCCTGTGTGTGAGGACTTGGCTCAACACCCCCCTGGACGTGATAGCAGCAAGCGGCGTGCATCTTCAAGGGTTAACACGACCAATAACATTTGGTCCTTCGAGCCGGATACTGTGTGGAAAGGTCCACACAGTACTGTAACATTGTTGGAAGACTTGGCCGTCGACTTGTACATCCAGTGAGGCGCCTGTGTGTGAGGACTTGGCTCAACACCCCCCTGGACGTGATAGCAGCAAGCGGCGTGCATCTTCAAGGGTTAATACGACCAATAACATTTGGTCCCCCAACGGATTTTGGAAAAGGAAGAACTTCGACCTCTTGGAAGTCCGCTGTCTTTTGTACATCCAGTGCGGCTGCCGTGTGTGAGAACTGGGCTCACCACACCCCTGGACGTGATAGGAGCAAGAGACAGTCGTCATCAGGGTCCACGCTTCGAGCGCAAGACCACTCGAGATTGCAGCAAGAGCCACGCAACGTAAGCTTCCATCGTCAAGGCAACAGCATCCAGGACGTCATTGTCTACTGTGACTCTGGACGCACCTCTAGCCGCCAGGACGCAGCAGGCATCCTAAGGGACGATTTGAGGAAGCCACATGGTCACGCTAATCCAACCCGTCTATTCCGTGAGTCATTTCCATTATTTAATCTGTGTTAGCCTTACACATCATGGAAACTGTAAAGTCATGCGTTACTGAGCGCCGGACTCTCAAGGCCAGACTCACCAGGTTCAAAAAATTCCTCGAGTCTGAAGGCGCAACGGTAGATGTAATAGCTTTTGAGAAACGCTTGAGAATGAATGAGGGTCTCTACGAAACCTTCAACCGCATTCAGACCCAAATAGAATGTGTCGTCATGTACACCCCGCACGAGGAAGCGCAGTTTGCCGAGCGCGAGTCCTTTGAAAACGATTACTACTCGATCATGTCCAAGGGTGAGACACTCCTTTTGAAAGCTCGCGAAAACTCAGTCACTGCGACGAACTCCGATTTGGAAATCGGTCTATCTCGGCTCGGGGAAGTCGAAGAGGTCGGTAACGCGGAGGTCGGTAACGCGGAGGTCGGTGACGCGGAGGTCGGTAACGCGGAGGTCAATGGCAAAGACCACGATCCGTGCGAACAGCACTTTGTTGAAAATACTAGGCGCGACGAGCAGGTGCGATCCGTCGTAGCGATTCCGTCCAACGATAGGACTCATAAATTGGGAGAGTCTCGTCCTCAGGCGGAACGTGGGCTTCCGGATTTAGAACGCAAATTCAGGAAGCAGCCCGACCTCCAAGCGCGGTATAAGGAGTTCCTTCGCGAGTATGAAAATCTGGGCCATATGTCAAGATTGGATCCGAAGGACATAGGAGGGGTCAGCGGTAGCTATTACCTGCCTCATCAAGCAGTGATGAAAGGCAATAGCACGACCACCAAACTTCGGGTCGTCTTTGATGGCTCAGCGAAAACCGCGTCGGGCGTTCCGTTGAATGATACGCAAAACCATCACCTTAGCGTCGAAATGAGGCAGCTAGGAGCTAGGCAGCCGTTAGATCGAACACGCTCGTTATTGTCCCTAAACCCCTTCGTGAACGAACTCGGGATCATTAGGGTGGGCGGCCGCCTGCGGAATGCTCCGATAGCTTTCTCGCGAAAACATCCGATCTTAATACCAAGTTCCAGTCCTCTGGCAGTACTGATAATTCGGCGCGAGCATCCCCGATTGTTGCATGCCGGTTGCCAACAAACTCTCGCATCTCTTCACGCGAACTGCTGGATTCCATCAGGCGGACGAATCACGCGGAAGGTTGTGCGTAGTTGCATGAGATGCTTCCGGACGAAGCCTGGCGCCGCGCAACCCCAAATGGGTAATTTACCAGCCGATCGCGTTACTCCTGCCCGGGCTTTTTCTACGTGCGGCGTGGACCATGCCGGCCCGTTTCTAGCAGCGGAAAGCGGGCGCTCTCGAACTAGTAGAAAGGCCTATCTGTGCCTGTTTGTTTGCTTTATGACCAAAGCAGTTCACTTGGAGTTGGCAGTGGATTTGACCACTGATTCATTTCTCAACGGCCTACGTAGATTCACTGCGCGACGAGGAATGTGTCGTGTCATACACTCGGATAATGGCACGAATTTTATTGGAGCGCGAGATGAGTTAAGGGACCTGGGTCACTTACTGGCATCCCTCGCTCACAACGACAAGGTTAAAGGGGCATTGGCTCAAAACAAGATTCAATGGCAGCTGATCCCCCCACGCGCGCCGCATTTTGGCGGATTGTGGGAGCGGGCGGTCCGCTCCGTCAAAACGCACCTGAGACGTGTGATAGACGAGCAGAGGCTCACATTCGAGGAGATGTGTAAGGTTCTAACACAGGTTGAAGCCTGTCTTAACTCCCGTCCCCTCCATCCTTTGTCGTCCGATCCTTCTGATCTGAACCCACTGACGCCTGGTCACTTCTTGGTGGGAGAGGCGTTGACGGCATTGCCTCGTGTCCATCTCCTGGACACCCGGCGAAACCGGCTGAATAGGTTTCAGTTGTTACAGCAGATGGTTCAGCACTTCTGGAAGCGCTGGCACCAGGAATATCTGCATGGGCTCCAACAACGTCGGAAATGGAGACAAGGATGCGCTGTTGTTCCCAAGGTCGGTGCTCTGGTTCTCATCAAGGAGGACAATCTACCCCCCATGAAGTGGGCCCTAGGTCGCATCTGGGAGCTGCATCCCGGTCAGGATGGTGTCTGCAGGGTGGTCACCCTCCGTACAGCCCAGGGGACATTGAAGAGGCCCACCACCAGGATTTGCTTGCTGCCTCTCGAAGACGAGCTCACCGGATCGAGTACCGTTGAGCCACCGCCGATTTTATAATCAATTGTTGTTGAACTAGGGTAGTTCAAGGTGGGCGGTATGTTACGGCCAAGTGGCCAGGATTTATGGCAGGGGCCATGTGTTTGGGTACCCGGACGGTATGGGTCTGTCCCGGGCCGTTCCCGGGCACATCTGGCACCGTCATAACGTCTCCTGGTCCTTAAGTACGGTCCAGTCAACTACGGTTGGGTCTGGCATTGTTCGGGCACGTAGGCCCATCAGCGCGGGAGGTCTAGCGGGAGTCATTTTGCCACTCTCCCGCCACTCCCGGCCCACCGTTTTGGGGCAGTCTCACTTGATTTGGGATTGCCGTGATTGGACCGTAATTCCTTGCCGCCCACCCTAGGTTAAGTAAAGGTAGGGATAACCGAGGTGACCTCGTGGATGCCACACGGTTATTCCACCAGTCCTGAGCTGTTCATCCACCCTGAGTCGTCAGTGGATACAGAGGTCTCCCGGGAAGCTAGTTGTTAGAGCACCCGGTTAGCGAATTAGAGTTTTTTGTCGGCACACCACGTGCAAGATACTACAAGGCTCGAAGCTCACAAGGAGCACCACGAGCAATAACAGTTTTATAAAAAAGAGTGTATCTCAAAGGGAAAAACATGATCATAAATTCTATTCAAATTTACTTAAGTTCGAATTAACCCTCGAACGACGCACCATTTTAATAACTATACAATTAACGATGATTCTAATAATTCTCATCTTTATTCATTAATTTCTCAAAAGATATTTTTGAAGATTCTTTTTGTAGATCTATTATTCCTTCTATTGCTCCTAATGTAACAGCAATTTATTCAATGCCATTCCTGCAAATTGAGTAATTAAGTGACGATTCAAAGTACACTGGACCAAAATGAGCCGTAAACTTCAGTCCGAAGGAACGACGTTTATTCTAGTAAAAAAGAAACGTTGTGCTAACTTAGTCCCCGAATTTGCGACGAACAAATACGCAAAGTTCGTTCTGAAACGTATTGCGTTGAATATCGGAACTCATTCAAATTCCGCATGGACGAGAGTGAAAGACAATGTTCGAAACTTCTAGCATTCCACTAAGGAGAAAGCTACACAAAGATCTGCTCGCAGAAAAGTATCCCGGAGCTCGTCCCGCGGGTTCTGCCGACTGAAAACTCTCAAAGTTCTCTAACTCTAATGTAAAACAACGTATCAGCACAGTAAATCGGAATGCAAACTGAAATCATGCTCGCCCGAGAAACAAGCTACTGGAACACAGAGAAAGGAACAAAAATGCCCCGTCGGATGCGGCGGCAACAAAAGAAACTCTATTCGATAACAAATCCTCCCCACCTCTAATCACACATAACAACCGGTCGACAATACCTCTACTAATCAGTGTCGGCTTAAACAACTGCAATCGTGTTGATTCGTCTGTTCGTTGTGTTCTGTAAATTCACACGGATCTACAGGGTGTTCATGCTAACACTGGCCAGCGTGTTTCTTGTAAATATTAGGTTGGTGCATACGAAACGTCCGATTTTTATTACGTCTAAGTGTTTGTCTCCCTGCTTACATTATGTCGTTGTTTATGACAACTTCTTTTACAGTTTTATTGTGTATTGCCAGCGTCATATTCTGCTGGAAAGAATTTTTTGAAAATTCTGTATTTTTGACATTTTTTTTTAGTTTTTTATGGGTACGAATTCTGATATGAATCCAATTCTTCTCGACAATAACAATCGATCGCATACGTCGCAAAGAAACAGTTTAAAAATTGAATGAATCAATGTATGAAATTTTGGAACATCGACTCTGTTAAAAAGATCAGGACTTCTTTAAGTAGTAAAAAGAAATATTATATTATTCATTTCAAAATCAGACATTTCATATATACCGACCTAATATTAAACATTAGAGAAAAATAAAAGTGGGGAAAGTTATACTGTTTTCTGCAAGCAATGGAATGTTGTCTATAATTCTTTTTCATCTGCAATATTCTTTTAGGAATGGTGGTGACCTATTTTTTTAATGGAATGCTATGTATTACATTTCTAAAAAAATAATGCAGATGAAATAACATTACAGACATCATTACATTATTTGCAAAAACAATATAACATTTTCCTTTTCCATTTTGTTCCAATTTTTACTATTTGCAAGAAAAGCGCTGGCTAGTGTTAGCGTGAACATTCTGTGTACCAGTGACACGCATAATTACTTTCACTCTTTTTTGAAGAGAATAACTTTCGAACAGAACCAAATGACTTGACCATTTCTGGAAAGTTAGTGGAGGATGCGTAAGAAACATTTCGAATAAATTGCAATTGGTCGGAATCGGGGAGAAAATGCTGAAAATTGCTTCGCACAGCTTTTTCTGAGAACGAGTTGAAAATTTAAAACATAACAGACACGTGAGAGTTCTGTAAATTCTAAAAATTTCATCCAATCCTATTAACGTTGTTGCGAGTTGAAAACAAAAAACTAACTGTAACAAGTGAACTTTGTGTCTCTCACTAAAATATCCGGACACTCTTTCAAATGTGATAATTTTTTCAAAATTGGAACGAATTACTAGAATTTTCTTGAGTTGTTGGAGGAACTACTTTATTAGACAATGTTCACAGAAATTTTTGCAAAAATTACAATCGGTTTGAATGACAAAAAAGACTAAAGAATGCTGCTTTATTTTTTTGATAAAGCCAAGAACGAGAATTTAAACAATGTTTTTTGTAGGGTTTGCTAACTGATACGCACGCTGAAATTAATCGTCGATTTTGATTAAGCCAGAGAGCTGCAGCCATTGGAAGATGTAAAAATCTCTAAATTTCTCATCGCTATTGGCCAAATTCGTGAAAAACTGTTATTTTTACGAAATTTTAATTGTTCGCAACTCGAACATTTATTAAATGTTCAACGTACGTATCATTTACAGAGTCCTACAAAACGCTTCACTTAACTTTTTTTAGATAAAGAAGCTAAAAACATCATTCTCGAATATTTTCTTGTCACGTTTGCAACTCCAATTTTTGTAAAAATTTCAGACATTGTAACGTCCCAAAAATATTCAGGTCATTTGGTCCAGTTCTGTTTATTCCGTTTTAAACGGTGTCTGAATATTTTACTGAGCGACTGTACAAAACGAATTCCTTGAATTCTCAAAATCAACCTAGACAGAAAAGTTCTTAAAAGCAACCTGAATTATTTATTTTACGATGCCGATCAAATTGAATTTTTCATAAAACAGATTTACACATCGACTAACACACTGATCGTTCTAACGTCTTCAAAAACCGTAAGCCATTTGACCTAATTTAACAAAAGTTATTCTCCTTTAAGCAGCACTCGAATATTTATGCGACCTACACAGTGTAACGCAACAACTTCTGCGAAAAGCTCGAAACGAAATAATTGAATTAGGCAGTCTAGTACTATCTTCCTCTTTCTCTCTTTCCCTCATTCTCTCATTCTCTCCTTTTCTCTCTTTTCTTCATTCTCTCATTCTCTCTCTCTTTTCTTCATTCTCTCATTCTCTCTCTCTCTTTCTCTCTTTACCTCATTCTCTCATTCTCTCCTTCTTTCCCTCTTTCCCACTCTATTTCTCTCATTCTCTCTCTCTTTCTGTATCGTTTTCTCTCGTCTCTCGCTCTTTCTATGAACATATAACAACACCACTCGAGTACCGCTACTGATCTATGGATCTCTAATAGTGTTACACCACATGTACGTAGCGATTACGTGTCCGTGAAACATTGTCCGCTAAAGACTTACCAACGAAGAACCCATTATACCTACGAACTGAATTGTATCGGCTGTCGAAGATGTGCCTAGAACATATCGTACAATCCGTTCAGTGAACAATCATGACCTCGCGCGCCGTCGCGCGAATTTCTTGTTCGTTCTACTTTCTAGGGTACGACGACGGGCTCCCGTCGGGTCGTCGCGTCGCGCCGCGACGCCAGGACACGTTTTGCTCTCGCGAACAGATTTCGGACATCCTCGAGGATTAACGCAGCCAGAAATTATACTACTGTCGCCATACGTGGCTCCCGCAGTCTCGCGGAACAATATTTGCGGCGGAATCACGCTACAGATTCGCGCAAATGTTTCGCGAATCGCGTTATACCTACACACTCGAAGAACTTGGCTTTCCGTCTCTCGAAGAACATAATTCTAAGATTCGCGGATACTTTTCTTTATTCGGTAACTTGTTACCGAATTTGTTCAACGTAGCCGTAAAATTTTGACGTTTTACAATTACGTATATATAATGTATAGTTTACATATTTATATATTATATATTAGCAGATATTTGTATATTAATTTAACATTGTAATATAATGTTCAAATAGTGATATTAGTATCTACAAATAATGTATAAGATATAGTTTACATATTTATATATTATATATTAGCAGATATTTATATATTAATTTATCATTGTAATATAATGTTAAAATAGTGATATTAATATTTACCAATATCTATTAATCTGTACGAACATGTGTGAACATGTATCAATACGTATGAATATATATGAGTATGTATGAATATGTATGAAAATGAACGAATATGTATGAATATGTATGAGTACATATGAATCCGTGTGAATGCTTGTGAATATTAATACATATGTATGCATTAATATGCTCACTTATGTAGCACTATGTAGCACTAACATTATTGTAACATTACGATCCATTAATAAATTAATACACAATAGAACACACAGTTGAATTTGTTCAAAAATTTTAATTATCATATTCAATTATCATAAATTAACATCATCTCTGTACGTATACGAAGATTCATTTTAGTTTAAATCTGTATAATTACGGCAAGAATGTAACGGATTTTTAACGAGAAAATCGAGATGTCTGCTTTAAAGGAAACTGTTTTGTTATTTTTACGAACAAGGTTTATATATATATATCTCCTTCTATAAATCGTTGACGGCGATTTCGTTTTATATGAAAGATACACTCGACGATTAAGGATTTCTTGTTGCAAGAGGATTTGTGTGTACACAGTGTTCCATTAACTGCTGCAGTCGTATCTCGGTAAGTTGAATTTGAAAGGATCCGGATACTAAAACCTCTGTAGGAGTTTCGTCTTATCGAAGTTTTCCAGTAAGAGAGGTTTAACAAACGAAAATTCGACTTACGGAAGCTTCGTGTGGAAGAGCTGATATTATCCCGATTCTAAAGGTTGAAAAATATATAAATGGGGCAACTTGCAGATGTTACTGATTTACTAATTTTATACCTGTATGTATAAATATACTGATATGTGTGTAAGTACAATCGTACGACGATTTTGAGAGACATATGAAGTGGCGGTTTATGTATTACGTTTTTGGGTTACTATTATTATTGCGAAAATATTCTATTCCTGTCAGTTTATGCTTATTATTGAATTTCGGATTTTCATGCTTTCATACCACGTGTTTTGTAAAATACGTAGTGATTTAAGACAAATAATAATGTCTTTTCTACTTTATTTTCAAACGAAGGCTATTTGATGAAATAACGATCGTAAATATGTGCTAAATAATTGCAGCTATTGATTATTTATCATAATTGTATTTATATGAGACATTTGAGTCATAGAACTTCGATATATTAAATTAAGGTTACATAAACTATTCGCTTCAGATTGAAAAAATGGCTACAATTATGAGTACCTTGTTACGATCTTTCTAAAAATTAACTGTATTTAAGAGTATTCAGTGTCATCAACTTTAACCTGCTCGAACCAACAAAATCTTTTAATGTTATTCAAACACTTATAAGTTTCTTATAATAATTCTTATAATAATCTCTTATAACAGTTTCTACCTAAAAAAGATTTCAAAGAAATTTAAACATGTCAAATAAAAGCACAATTTATATTAGAATACCTCGTTAAAGGGGACATAATAAATTGGTGCAAAAATTAATTTTCAAATTTGAGCAAATCTATCCGAATTCTATCCGAATTCTCTAGATCTCGCAAATTAGAAATTCGACCACCAATAACACAGTGAATAAATATTGAAACCTACGAGTAATTCCGTGTCGTGAACTTTCAACCTAAAAGTTTATACATGGAAAGTTAGCCTGCACCTTGTCAGCATTGTTTCACGAAAGATTGCTCCGAAATAATTATAAAACCTTAACCCAGATACTCGTGGAACTGGATATGCTGGCTACGCTGGTAGATTTACACGATGCCGAAAGTAGAATTAATAATCCGCCTACGTCTGTTAGAACAGACTCGTTAAGGCGGCAGCAACGGGCTTTGTGATTTTGTGCTGCTGCGAGCGTTTCGAAGTTAGAGGTCGTTCAATTAAAAACCTGAATGCGACTGATACTCTTCAAGACCTTTCACAATTCTGTAGTTGCAAGGAAACACGTCGCATATCACATGTTTTGAATTCCTACACGTTGTCGCTAAAAGTTCTGATCACTAATCGCCTCGTATTAATATTCTTTCGGATTGCATAATTTTATTGTGTCCTGCTAATTTGTTGTTCACGATTTTTGTTCTGACAAATACATAAATGCTAATATGCTTGATTAATGCATTGACTTAAATTGTTCGAAATTGTGAAATGACGCGTGTTTCCATACAGCCACAGACTTATCGAATAATTATTCATTTTTCGGCAATTAAATGAAACAAATTGCTGTTACGTTAGGAACAATAGAAAGGCCATTGGGTTTACGCTAACTGTCTTGAAAAATATCTTTTCATACATTCATGAAGAATTATACAATAGTAATTATACTCTGCCGTCCGAGGGTTATTAGGCGAACACGAACACAGCACCTCCCACGATATTTCGCGTGCGAAAAATTAGTCAGATATGCAGAATATCAGTTCTCGCCTGATTGATTTCGAAAGTTTGCACCGCACGCATTCCCAATCACAGGAAGTAGAAACGATCGACCATAGACAGACAAGTTTGCCAATTTCAATAGCACGCGAATCCGACAAATTTTCACATTCGATTATCATGGAAATGAAACGCGATACGAGGAAATTGTATTCCGCAGATTCGCAATCTATCTTTGAACGATGTGCAATTCGACGGCTATGCAATTTAGCAACGAGAAACGTTTACAAAATAATATGATGACATTCTGTTTTTAAAAATCTGGGTGACGTAGATTAATAGCTTGTTCCGAAGTCGACATTCAATTTCAAAATAATACGATAATATTGGCCCGTTCATAAACATTTCCGAGAAGATTAACAATTAGAAAAACTCGTCTCGCCGAGATTCCATCGTGCGTTATAATGGAAATTGTTTTGAACAGTGTTTTCTCATGAGTATACGGGAAATGCGAAGGAGAGAGAAGTTATATCGTGTTTCATGAATTACGGAATAGTGTTAGTAAGGATTTTTATAATTTCTTGTAGTTCTATTAGTGTGAAATACTAATCTGTTGTTAGCACGCATCAATATATATTAATATGTTCAAATATGTTTAAGTTTGTTTAAATATTTTTAAATGTGTTTAAATATTTTTAAGTATATTTAAATATGTTTAAATATAATTCTCTTCTCTCGCGTTTCGTCTGTACATCTATTGTTAATTGGTGAACTATTCCAAACTAAAATAACTATATTTTTAGAAGTATCATTATTTATCTAAGACATATATTGTCATTTAGTAAAAATCATTGACATTTGTTAATGATTGGAAACATCAATTGACATTTGTCAATTTCAACGCAAATACGGCGCAACATTTCGATGTGTAATTGCTTCCAAATTTTACGCATATCATAACAGAAAATATCGCCATTTTTTAATGACGAGTACACTCGTTAGAGAGAGAACTAACTGGATAATAATGTTGCGCAGATTTTCGAAGAGAACGCGTAAACGAAGGCGAATGAGCGAAGAAACAAAACGAGATTCATTCGCGGACACATTATTAATGGTAGGTTGCACGTGAATCAGTTGCATAGAGATTCACTGATTCGTGAGCGCGGGAAGCGTGAACACGGAATATCTCGTAGATCGGAAATTAAAATAACAAGGGAGTAATCAACTTTAGTGTTCCACAGTTCACGGCCGCATTCCGTAACACGGTTTCGATTATTCCTTCTTCGAACGGATTTTCCCATCCCTATTTACTGTTCCACTTCGCTCCGTCGCTTAATCCTGCCCGATTCATTTCGCCACGCGTAGTTCGTCATTTTGCTTCCACACTAACAATGAGTTAAAAATAACTTCCGTTTTAATTATTCAAATTCATCGACCAGAACGCTTCGCAATTAACGGTACCCGCAATGCCGTGTTCGAAACGATTCTTTTAGAAGTTCACTCACAGCTCTTCTGTGACAAGGATCATTACTACAGTATTAAATGATGAATTTATGACACAGTGCTCAGAAAAATAATGGATGCAAACGAAATGGTATTTTTAAATTTATTTTTATTTTTTTTCATAATTATTATAATTATTATTACGTATTAAATATGCGATATGCGAGTAATTAATATATATATATATTACTGTATATTTATTTAATTATTAAATTAGAGTTTAGATACAAGTGTTACGTAGACATTTCTTTCTTTCTTTAATACTTGTAAACAGTTAAAAATAATATAACAATGTCTTGAGATTTCTTAAATGTTTTTACTCTTTTGGATTTGATGTATTCAATGTTATCGTAAATGCATAAAATCCGCAGCTTAATGATAACAATTGCGAACACCTAAGCAATTTTTCAAAATCTTAATTTATATTTGGTTTATTAAAATATACCTACAACAAATATGGTGTTTTTTTAATACATCCATAAAGTAGAATTGGTATTGATAGGGGTAGTTGAGAAACAAATCGTATGATACCGTGTTGAATGTTTATTGCACACTCTGGATCGTTATTATTTAAAATCTGCAGTTATTAATGCTGAGTAATTGATATTTGATTGTCCGGAATTTAACACAATAAAATGTTCAATGAATTTTTGTTTTCTCTGGAATTCGATATTACTTTCGCTATAATAACAAGATTAATACTCGAGCGCAGTTTTGATAAATCAAACGATAAGAAAAGTTGATATCCGATCCGAATGCAGTTTTGATAAATTAGCTCATAACTATCAATTACATCCGTACAAACGGCCGTGAACTAAGAATAATTAATTACACTTGAATATATCAATTTCATCGACGTCGGATATCGATCTTCCATTCGACATACCGCACCATCGGTCACAACGTCTTACTTAGGGGAACATTACAACGGTCGCCGAAGAAAAATTTCTTTCGGAATCGAGACTGAGATAGAACACGTGGTGAGAATACGAGGTCTCCTTTAAGCTTTACCATAGAACCTAGTTCTCCGAGAACTTATCAGTCTTAATTTCCTCCTCGAACCTTTCACTTAGGCGTTCCTTTGACGCCGTCACGGAACTTTAGAGAAGATAATTATTAATCAGGGAAATTCTTCAACTGATTTTATTTCACATTGTGCTCATCTCAGCTAATAATTTGTAACTACATTTCGTCTGCAGACTTAAAATTACTGAAATAAAGAAATAACAATATTTATACTTTTATGCTTGCTTCATAATTGATTTGAAAGAATGCATTATTATCATTATTATTATTATTATTGTTATTATTATTATCATTATTATTATTATTGCTATTGTTATTATTATTATTATTGTTGTTGTTATTATTATTATTATTATTATTAAATGAACATTAAAAATGAGAAAGAGATGTATTATTCTGATAGAATGTTAGTGTCCACTTTCATACAGGATCGTCAGTAACTGATGGTATAACCGAAAGGGTGGTGATTGTACATACAGAAATCGGACAAACATATATAATAATATTTTTTCATTTAAGGCTCCGTTCTCGACAAAATTTAGTTCGAATAAATAATACTATTGAATAGGAATAAATTGTCACGTCCGACCATGAAACACCAATTCTACTTCTTGTCACACTCGAAGCCACACGAACTTGGCGCATCTTCCAACTCATTTTTCTCCCAATCGCAGCCTTAAATAAAAAAATGTTACTCTTTTTCTTCAACTTTTTTTTTGCATATAGAATGTCTCTTCTCTCGGTTGCACCTACCAGTTACGCTGTATATTCATCAATTATACATCCAGAAGATCAGATATCAATTATAGAAAGGCAGAATTTTATTAAAATAAATTATATTATATGGTAACTTCGGTGTTATTATTTATGCGAATCTTATATAGTAGAGATCTGGTATTAGAAGTTATGATAAAAATACTTTAATGATCTGAAATTTATACAATAGTTAGCGGTAGAGCATAGAAAATGAATTTTCGTAATCAAATATGCACATTCTATCGATAAAAGGAAATTGCTTCACGCGAAATTTCCGGCTTGTGAAAATTGAATTTGGGAATTTGCGGGATGCGTGCACACGTGTGCAGCACTTAACTCGCGTATTTGTTCATTATTGGTTATTCATGCTTCTGGTAATGATTGCTAACAATGGCAACGGTGTGATACAACAACTTAATATGAACTAATAACTGAGAAGCTATGGGAAGCGATAACGTTACAAGTGTATAATGCAAGTAGAAACAGCGAACAATACACAGACGTGATACTTAATACTATTGAAACGTTCTACCTAACAGATTTGGATGAAAAGCTGTTCTTTATGAAGGAACTAATCCTATCCCTCGAGCGTTTGCATTTACCTGTATCTGTAAGGAAAATCTCGATATGTTACAATTCAAAAAATTTAAGTTCACACATTAATTCAGCTGTATAATATCGGATATACGTATTTACCAAAAAAAAAATGTGATCAAATTCTATACAATTACAATCCTTTGATAAAAAGCAATTTGACAAATAAATGGTCGAAGTTCTTATCAAATTATTCAAATGTGAAAATCGAAATATTTGATACTTAAGAATTTTATTGTGATGTTTTGTCTCCTTCTTTTGAGAACACATTTCGCGACTCAAATTTTTAAAAATTTTATACGCTTTTAAATATGCGGACTACGTAGACTGATTTACGTACCCGTATATCGTTATTGTGCGATTCTACTTCGCTGTATAAATGACTGAAAAGAAAATCTTTGCATTTCGCTTGTTCTATCATAAGCTTACTGTCCGAGGAGGAACTCGCGAGGTCAGGGAAGTTTGGTGAAAAGATTGAAAGCGATGGGGTTTACGTAGCCATGATAAACCGACATACCGAAAATCTGACTCTACCATCAGCATACCAGAAAATGTAAATTCTAAAACCTGCAGCTGAGTGCTAGATGCTTGACTTCCACTTCCCGCTGACTTTCCAAAATTTATGATCGCCTGTTTCGAATTGCTTCTTTTTCATCAGTTATTCAGAGTTATCCTATGACCGATTGTATCAAATTTCGTGAAAACCAATCATAAATGACAAGCTAAAGACAAAATCAAGAGAATTATCTAGTGCGTCGGAACGGCTATAATTAATCGATTTCACAGAAATTAGTCGAAACTGTCTTAGAAAATATAAACGTTAACTGTAAAATAATTTTGTTCATTTGTTATACGAAGTTTCGGTAGAGATTCTGCATTTTTGCGCATTTCGATAAGACAGTAGTATAATAACTTATTATACTAAAAATACGATATTATATATTATTTCTATTATCAATAAGAATTTTCTTATTATTGATAATAAGGAGAATATATATAAAAACTCATATTATATATATATATAATATGAGTTTTACTTATTATTAATATCTCTATTATTAATATGAACTCTTATCATTATATATTAATATTCTCATTAATAGTAAGGACTCTTATTAGTTTTAATATTCTTATTATTAATAAAAATAAAACAATATTGTAGATAAAGTGGAAATGAAGTTTTTAAAATGGCGTGAAATTGCGGATCAATATAACATAATACGTTAATGGTGTTACGTTATTCTATTGCGAATCCGTACTTTAATTGGGTAATAAAACATGCATAGGAGCGATTATTAGCTGATTTTAATTATATTCTGTTACCGCGAAATGTGATAAATTTATCAGCGCGTAATCACATTTCTGTTCATTAAAGAGGACAGAAATAGATATCGTAGATCATCAATTGATTGCAACTCATTAAAGAACATTAATATTTCATATTTTCTGCTGGCTGAGCATGAAAATAATGTTACATTATACCTTACAAAACGTTATCCTAAAAATTGTAAGTACCTAAATATATTTCATTGAATATCAGCAATTTTTACTTTCTATTTCTATTGTTTAATTAATTTTGTACTATTTAATTATGAGTAAGTTTTTAAAGCATTTAAAAGGATTGATTAGCATTGTAGTAGCGTAATTAATATTCGATTCCAAATATAATAGCCACAATTGGACAAAATTGTGTTCGAAAGACAGACAAGAAATAAGGATTAACGAACGAAATTCTATTCAACATTATCGAATAAATGTCCAATCGAATAACAATGTATGTAGATAAAAATGCGTACGAATAAAATTTTTCTCGAATAAAAAATTGTTCGAATAAATAGATAGAATAATTTGTTACGGACAGTGAATAATTTTTATTCGTATGAACTATTCGATGAAGGAGAATTCATTCGAATAATTGTTTTTGATCAATATTTCTTCGAAACAATTCGAACATTGTCCAGCACTGGTATACCATATTAGGAGTTTCTCTGTTTCAAAGTAATTTATTTGAGAGCCGTGTTAAATACTCCGAATGGGTGAAACCATACTATTACGAGTTTATATAAATAACCCGTCGTGAATAATGATACCGTTGTTCCAATAATCGTAAAATAATGTTTGTCTGGAGCCGCGTCAGGTGCAATTCATTCGATACAATTATATATATGACGGGATTGAAAAGCAATTAAATCCCTGTCAGATACTTTGTGTTGCAGCATTTAATGGATTTGTTCCGAAATACAGATTTAAGTTTGACAAACAAGGGAATAATAAATAAATCAACGTCCACTTAACTCGCATTATCGTCTCACAGGATTAAAACTGTCGAGAAGTATTCTGCTGAATGAACTTGCTAATACTTCAATCTTTTATGCCCTGAGTTATCATACTCGTTTAATGCTACTGTCTTTATCTGAAATACTGCTGTTTAAAAGAAACCTGTCAATTGTAGGAGTAAATCAATTTTATGATCAGTATGGTATCTGTGCTTGTGGTCGTACTTAAACGATAATGGTTTTTCAATGTTACGGAACACACGTTGATGATACATTAATTATTTCCTAATTAATAATTAAATTACATTAATTACGGCTTACGATGTAATTGAATTAAAATTATGAATTATGAGATAATGAATTAAAATTTTATTATTATTACCTAATTATTATTATTACCAAAATATTATTACCTATTAATTTATTGTCCTTCAAGTCGTTATCTTGATCCCATTATCTCATAATTCGTAATTTTAATTCAATTACATCGCAATTCGTAATTAATGTCATTTGATTAGTATTTTGTAATTGTACTATAATTGCAATTACGAATTACATTGTAATTTAATTGAATGGAGATATAAATTACGAATTACAATGTGATTGAATTACCTTGTAATTATAATGTAATTGAATTACTTTGCAATTATAATGTAACTGATTTACTTTGTAATTATAATGTAATTGAATTACTTTGCAATTATAATGTACTGATTTACTATGCAATTATAATATAATGGAATTCCATTGTAATTATAATTCCTTGAGTAATTTAATTGTAATTCTGTGCAGCTCTGATGAGAACTCAGGTGAAAGCAATTCAAGATACCAGTGCGATGTTTATAGCTCATTGAAATAATTAGAAGGAGACATAGATTTCTATTTAACTCCAGCTACTTGCAATTGTCTCGTAGCGAATTTTTATTTTGCACAAACATCAGCAGCGTAATTTACAAGATACCATATCGTGTGACAGTGTGAGACGTAAAATGTGGGCGTTGAAAAATAATTTTACGCGAACATCCCCATAGGGTAGGAAGTTATAATCAGTACGCTAATGCTCCCACCAGCAACTGTAAAATTTTAAGAGGCAATTAGAAGCAAAGTTCCATTTCCTTAACAAGTTTCAAATGCGATTAAAATTTCGCAATTGGCTCGATTGAAATCTTTAACAATTACAACAGAAAGTGCCAATAAGTTTTTCAATTCCTAAGGGAAAGTGGCTAATCAAAAACAATGTAGTTCCACGAATGTAATTAGCGAAGCTGCATCGCTCCACGAAACTTCCGCGCACGCGCCCGTCGTTTACCAAATTCAAAGTCACATTATAAATTCAACGCGGAAAGAGTTACCGTCGCAAGTTTTTATCGGCCCCCATTCCTCACGCGATTGACCTAATTTATTTAGCCACGGGCCGCTAGAAAATAATATACCGCGCAAAACTCCACCCACGCGCTTTTTTTTATTTCCTTGTCTCTCCCGGCCTCGATACTATACAGGGTGAGACAATCTTTGTCGTTTTTAAAGATATGTCAAACGTCTTCAGTGGCGCTACCACCGAACCGGTTCAAAAAAAAAATCGATTCTTTTTATTTACTTTCCTAAAGTTTCAAGTGCGTCGAATGTTATGTCAGACCGATAATTCGAAATTCGAGCATTTTGCGACTGAAGGTGAAGTTTAAAAAAAACTTACTTTATCAGGCACTAAAGTTATTCTGGAAGTTTTCTTACGTTCTTTTCGAAACTACATTTCGTCAAGAAATTTCGCCGTCAAGAAATCTCAGGGAACTATACATCCGAAATACTTCCAATTTTATAGATATATTCTGCATAGAGTATTTTACAATATAGCGTTCGATTTTTTCGATATGTCAATTATTTAATTTTTTATAAGCATTTAAAGTTGATCTCTTTTTACAAAAATCGATGTATTTTTCTTTAAACTGCGGCCATTTCTACAATTATTAATATTTTTGAAAACTACATTTAGATAAACTACAGTTTAGATAATAGTTTTCAGTTTATGAGTCAACCAAAGTTTTTTAATCCAGACGTCTCAGTACTTGCTATTTTGTACAATTTCTACTTTTGTACAATTGAAAAACAAAACTGAAACTGACATTTATATTCTTTTAGAAATACTACGTCTTTTATTTAGTAATTATCCGTAAAGAAAATGATCAAAGTTTTGAACGGTTGACGGTGGTATCCACTCTTGATGGCAAAGTTTAATAGTTCAATGGAGCTCACACGATGCCATACGAATATTTGTAATCATGAAATTTATTTTAGAGATGTTATGATGACCTCCAATTTTTTAAACGGGACCATTGCTTTTGTACATGTTGAAAAAGTGCTAGTCCCATTAAAAAAATGAAGGTTTCTTTAAAAAAATAATCTCGACATCTCTATAACAAAATAAAATGAAACAAATATTTGTATGATTTCGTGTAAGTCCCATTAAATGATTCAACTTCATTCTAAGACATTTGACGTATCTATAAAAATAATAAAGATATTTGAGGTGCAATCGATTGACGACTCACCCTGTATATCCGCCGACCTATGTGGGATCGTCCTAAACGATTCGTGCTTCTGCAAGCTTCGATCCACAGCCGCCTGCTGTGAACCTTTCTTCGGCTGATATAATAAAGGGAATTCCGGACAATTGTGGGACGTTACGAATACGCTCGCATTTCCATCGGGCGGTCTTCCGCGGCGCACAGGCCGGCCATTTTTTTACGAAATATGGACAGAGCACTGAAATAGAACAGCTAAATATCTTTGTCGGAATTCAGCAGAAAGAAAAATTTCCGAGATAAAAGGCGTTGGAGGTGGCAAGTATGATCACTAATCAGTAAAATGCAGATATTATGCACCTATGACAAAAATAAGAAAATACCAAACACTTTTAAATACTCTGAAAACATTGTTGTATTACTGTCTACTCGTTAAAATTTTTAATAAAAAATCAAGTTCGATTGTTCTTGCTTCGCACATTGTTTGAATATTAAAATAACTATTTGCGTCAAACAAATGAATTTCTATCTTTAATATTTTCTTTCACGTGTATTCTCCCACGACTGAAAAATAAAGCTGAAATGTCAAGCCATAGTAGCTCTATATACGGTTCATTAAAAAGTTATAGCAAAACTATGAAACCCAGAGGACGCGGCGATGCTATTCCCTTCACAGGGAAAATCACTCAACCTGAAAAATCCGATTTAATGCAACTTCTCGTGTAGGTAGAGTTTAATGAAGTATGCAAGTAGCAAGATTTTTCGGTGCAAAATCATTTTGGGAAGTTGAAATCAACTCTAGAAGTTCTCGCGCTCTCTTATCGGTACAAGTTTCGAGCGAGACTTTAAAGAAACCAATTATTCGGTCTTCGATATTCTATCAAGTTTTTCGAAAAAATCTATCGCGCGAAGCTTTTAAGCGAATATACTTGTCATTTTGCAAACGATTTTTACGCGCGCGCGCGCGCGTAGAGCACATTTATAATTCCACTTTAACCGAGAAATGTAGGTGAATAGACTTCTGTCAATACCTTTTTCCCATGAACGGTTCTCTTTGTGCTCAAACGACCACGCTCTTGCGTGACATTTCATTCAATTTACATTTCTCGGCATATAAATGCCATTTTCTATTGTACGAGAGGAACAGTCGACCGTTTTATACAAAATAATTAAAGTTTCAACGACAGGAAAACGCATTGTTCCTAGATTTTATCTGAGTGTGTAATAGATATGTACAATATCCTAGTAAATTGCATTGTCGAATATAAAATATTATAAACGATTTACCATACATTTAATGTACGAATGCGATTGCAATGTGATCTGATTTGCAAAGTATCCAGGGAATATGTGGAAAAGCAACTAAAATTACTAAAGATAACATGTTGCCACAGATTTATAGTTTTTCGTCAAACATTCAATTTGAATTTACAAAAATATCAGATTATTCTATCTTAAATTGTTCTATCACAAAGCAGTAAGCGATAAATAAACTGCGGATCATTATGAAAAATAAAAATTGTCGAAGTCAATTGTCAATTGTCAACAACGAAAATTAAATGAAACTGGATTTGTTTTTTCAATAATTTTGGTAAGTCCAAAATAGTATGACGAATGAATACTTCCTACGTTTCCATTGTTTGCATTTGATCTATTAAATTTGGTGAGAAATGCATATCCAAAAATCTAGTAACAAATTTCTACGTATTATTTACTTAAATATTTTATTTTGTAAGTACTATTTAATTACGAGAAAAGATAACGAAGTAAACAGAGTTTACAATTTTTAAAAGATTTTACTTCAAAATGGAATAGATATGGACAGCAAAATTAAATATCATTCTATTTTACCATGAATCTTTTCAGCAGATAGAAAACAAACTGCGTTAAATTCGATCTCTCCAATTTTACACAAACAATCCGACTCCTTTGCGCTCGAAGCTATTTTAGCTGTAAAACCAAAATAGTTTTTTTGTCTACAGTATTTCCATTTTGTGTGACCTAGTGCATCTTATGCGTATGAAATTGAATACAACAGATAAACTTTGAACACTTTTTAAATATAAAGGGCAATGTGAAAATTATTTTATAACATGATATAACAATTTTTAGTGGTGCCTCAGAGTCACCGCTCTGGTGCAACGTGTCAATCCTTTACCAGCAAGCAACGTGGAATTCGCGTTCTAAATACTTTATAAAATTCAGCAGAAAAAACTAAATTCAAAAAATTAAAAATTTTTAATGTTTTAAAATTATTTTCTTCTTCTTTTGTTTTTCTCTTTATATTCTTTTCCATCTACTTCTTATATGAAATTTAAATTATTCGCATTATACATATTGTTCGAATAATATTACAATCTCTATTTGGATAATTTATTCGAATAAAGAATTATTTGAATAAATATTTAATTCGAATAAATACAGAATTATTCGAATAAATATTTAATTCGAATAAATACAGAATTATTCGAATAAATATTTAATTCGAATAAATACAGAATTATTTGAATAAATATTTAATTCGAATAAATACAGAATTATTCGAATAAATATTTAATTCCAATAAATAAAGCATTAATCGAATAAATAGATAAAATAAATTTCTTCGAATAAAATATTCGACTGAGAAGTATACATTCGGATAATTATCTTAGATGAATATTTATTCGAAATCTCTTCTATAATGAATACATAGAAAAAGTAACCGTTCCAAAGAAAATTATATTCTACAGTTTCAATGTTATTTTGCACGTAGATTCATGCTCTCGCAGAGTGCACTTTAGGCAACTGGTTGCGGTTACACTTCGAGGTGGATTTTCGTCCGTCTTATCTTGATGATTTCGCTGCACTCGCTCGCGACTAGGTGTGAACTTTTTAACGGAACGATGCGAGATAGACATTCCCGCGCGAAAAACAAGTGTATAGTCAACCCGATACCGACCATAAACGCGACACGGCGCTTTCATATTTTTCCCAGAGATTTTTCCTGAACCTTTCACGGGGCTCCAGATCGCGCGGAATCCGAGCGACATGAAATTTTTATGTCTTGCCCACTTAAGATGCAGTGGGAAATACAGCTCGCGATTGCGTTCGCCACGAATGGTTGCAGTTATCAGCAATTTATGCAGCGCCGTTGTCAGCATGACAGAGAACAATAAAACCGAAACAGGGATTTCCGCGGAACGGAGGAAGCTAGGCGCTTTAAATTGAAATTTTCCGAGTTTGCTGTTAATGGATTAATGGGCTCGACGGAGCATATTACAAAGCTTTCAATGTAATTGCCGCGTGATCATGGACCGTTTAAAGTATTTTCCGACACTGAGAGTATCGTGGAGGACTGACATTTTTCAATCACTTTGCCGCTCAACGCTTGAACCAGTGATTAGGTGAAATCGTTACAACCAAAATCTTCCATTTTCTGTTAATATCTCCGTTATAGGGTGATGCGCAATCCCATTTTCGAATGCAATGCGCAGAACAGGTTGATAATGCGTGGACACTTCATGAACATGGAACTTCTTTTAATGATCGTGGTATGAATATTTATCGGTGCACGTGATTCCAGATGCGAATAATTTAAGCGGGTGTTCTGTTTCAAAAAATCAATCCTTTTCGCATTCTCTTGAAGCACATGTATTCCGAAACATGTATGCAAAACGGTGCGAACGAATTCTTAAAATAACAAATTTATAAGAACACTGCGAATTTTATGTATTCACAGCGGAAGCGAGTAGCTGCAACTTAAAACAGTGAGAAAATTAGATGAATTCGGGGATATCGATGCACTATTTTCAATTTACTAGAATAACTAATGAAAAAACGAAATTTCTATCCGTATCCTTTGTCTTGCAATTGAATGGGTTAGAAATTTCGGAAGCTCGTTTTTTCGAAACGGTTAACACGATATCTCAAGCTCTAGTTAATCAACTGATTTGGGATTTAATTACGTTAATAAATTCCTTTTCCTTTTTCATTAAGTTGCCAAATCCCTCTTCCCTTCTCATTAAGTTTATAATTTCCTGTCCAATGCCTTCTACCAATGCGTCACTCATGACACGACTATGTTTCGAGCGCATGAATTTCGTTTTCTCCGTTAATAATTTTTCGAAGTTGAAAATAATGAAATAGTGTTTCTAAATTCTTTAAATGTTTTTAACATTCTCCAGTCATTAACGATATGTTGTTATGTTCATTCCGGTAATGTACATTAGTAAATTATCAAGTTATTTTATTACACCGCGGATTTTATACATTTATAACAAAAATGAGTCGTTGAAACACGAAACAACGACGCTATTAGAAGAATTCAACAATTCCGTTATGATATTTATAACTCATTAAAATCATTCAAGAGAAGAATGAATGTCTATGTATTTCCTGTTTATTGCAATCGATGCATAACATTTTTATTTTGCATAAAGATCCACAGTCTACTTATTATGATAGTGTTTATACGTATTTTTTATTATTATAATTACGCTAATCAATGAAAAGCCTAATAGATTTGAAATTAACCAGTGTGCTTTAATAATTCTTAAATTTAGCGCCGTGAAGGAAATGAGTGTAGAAATCAATCCGGTGAATACTCGATTTAGCGGTCGTTTCTTAATCGAGGTCGACTCGGGAGAAGTTGCGACAAATTTCAGTAGAAATGGAATTTCACAAAGAGCAGAGATAGCAGACAAATCGGCGCACGGAGGAACACGACCGCTGCGGTGAAGACCACATTTGAGATAAAGCAAATAAGGGTGATATATATTCTTGGGAAGCACACTTCCACAATCTGAAATTATCTCGAGTAACGTTATGAATAATTTCGGTAAATGTGGTTTCATCAGCAATTCCTCGTTCTTGCCATTATATTTAATTACACAACATTTTTAACGTGACTGAAAATTTGTACCAATCTTCACATTTGAAGTTCATTTATACACTTGATAAAACTATGAAAAACAAGGAGCATGTTTCATGGAGAAAAGTTTCATCAAACAATTCGTACTATAAAGTCTAATATATTTATTAAAAAACGAGAAATATAAAAGAAATAAACGAAAAATTTCTACATGTTGGCTTTTCATTGTAAAGTACGCGTATCTGTTTTTCCTTGCGAATACATGTCAGAAAAGCGGAATTTCATTGTCTACAATGAATTTGCAAAGAAAACAGAGGCCACGGTAAAACTTGTATTCGAACGCTGTATTAGTTTTAAACTCGATCTTGTTATGGAATCTACGAAAATTTGTATAAACACAAGGGAACAAGCGTAAAATCTTTCGTTTAGTATGGTCTATCGAAACAAGCAAGCGAAATTTCAACGAATGCATATTGGTGCATATTGGATTGTGATACTTCACTGCATAATAATTGCTTTGGAATATTTTGGTCTGAAATTATACATCTGAGAGCACATTGGTAAATTTTTACGGAATTTTTAGAAAAATTCAATTGTGATACTTCGTAGTATGAATAAGCATGATGTCAGTTAAGTGTTATGGTAACTTTAGATCAGCATGCGGCGACTTTCTAATCAATACGTAAAGTACACTGAAAGAAAATGTTCCGTGTAACTAGAAAAGTTTCTACATAACATCCAAAAATACAATTTCTTCGAGACTGCTTCAAGAAACTGTATTTCACATGAAGTTCGGTCTGTTACCACTACCCACAGAGTTAATCTATAAAAAAAAGACAAAAAGATACCCAATTACAAGCATAATACAGTTTATCCTTGATAGTAATAAATAATTAGTAAAGAGTCCATGAAGATAGTTTACAATACTCAGAAATAATAAGTTTAGCAGTTAAGAGTCCATGAAGATAGTTTACAATACTCAGAAATAATAAGTTTAGCAATGTCCATAGTACGAAAATAATAACATTAAAACTATATGGTTAGCAATGATAAAACATTCACTACATCTACAAACAAAATAAATAATTAAGATAACAGAATTCAGAAGAAAGTGTTGCTGATAGATGTTTGGTTATCAAATTAAAGAGGCCAAGAAGCTTATCAGATCTGTAAACCTGATAACTAATGTGTTAACACGAGGAAAACAAACTCATAAATCTACGTCTTGACATTGCGTGAGATTTCGTGATAAGTTAATTGCCGCGGAGAATGGAATTACGGAAAGTGTCCTGACAGAATCCAAACCATTTGCTACCCTTAAAAAACATATTAAAATAGTATCTAGAAATCTCACTTATTTGAGAAACTCTATTGTTCAAATAACATTGCAAAGATTAGAAGATTATTCACAGACTAAAAATCATATAAATGCAAGTAGCTAGTTTAGTCAGGCTAGTTCATCCTCCGATCATTACATGTGGGACCATTTTGACTCATTAACCTAAGGAAGAATGTTTCAAAGACAAAAAGTATTTTATTGTAAGCTAAACATCGCGAACCAAAGTGATTAAAATAAACAACAAATTGCATAAATTCTGTTTCAAGCGCGTTCATAACAAATGTTAAATACGGAAACTCTATTCGACCGAAGATACCATAAGCTTGATTGAACCGGGTTTCACAGTGTCGTAGTAACCTAAGGAAGAATGTTTCAAAGACAAAGAGTATTTTATTGTAAACTGAACATCGCGAACCAAAGTGATTAAAATAAACAACAAATTGCATAAATTCTGTTTCAAGCGCGTTCATAACAAATGTTAAATACGGAAACTCTATTCGACCGAAGATACCATAAGGTTGATTGAACCGGGTTTCGCAGTGTCGTAGTAACCTAAGGAAGAATGTTTCAAAGACAAAAAGTATTTTGTTGTAAACTGAACATCGCGAGCCTAAGTGATTAAAATAAACAACAAATTCCATAAATTCTGTTTCAAGCGCGTTCGTAACAAATGTTAAATACGGAAACTCTATTCGACCGAAGATACCATAAGGTTGATTGAACCGGGTTTCACAGTGTCGTCGGATAGATCGGCGGTCAATATTAGTTTGTTCGATGGCTCCTGACATATTTACCTTCTATGTAAACGAAGAATATCTTCGTTGCATATATTACATTCGAGCTATTTGGCGACATCTGTGTGCACAGAACTTCAAAAGCTAGACGTATTAAATCCACATTGTACTCGGAAGAAAAATATGCATCTCGGGTATAACGAGTTAAAAATACCATTTTCGATTTTCATGTAATAATAACTATGTAATAAATCGAAATAATACACGTTAATGTACAATACAATATAAAGCATATCAACTGACTCTGGTAATTTAAGTTTTCTCGAAACTTTTCTCTGGCAACACATGGGGAAACCTTCGTATTAATAAATTACACTAAAGTGCATAATTAACTAAATAACAAATATATCATGCTTTGCCTGAATTTTAAAGGTTAACTTAAATGTTTGGAATCATTGCTGTCATTAATAATATATGAATAAAGAACATATTAATAATATATAAATGGTATACATATTAGTAACAAATAAATGGTATACGTATTAATAACATACAAGTAACGTATATATTAATAACGTATAATAATATATTAGTGCTAGAAATTTGTTACAGCTATGATCAGAGATAATACACGACAAATTATATTCTAATCTATAAGCATTCCCACGTCAAGTGATTTTATTTTTCAAGAACAAAATTTTCCGAATATATAATGCAATATTTTCCGAACGCTTAGAATTGTTTAAATAATTATAAACGATACACAATATCATCAATTACAAATAATAATCAAGGATGATAAATGAAACAAAAATTCAGTTAAGGTTGAATTAGCATCATGTACGATTATTTGATATTAATCGTTAAAGCTGATAAACACGAAGAATGATACAAAGGAATAATAGAAAACAATAAACATAATTACAGTTCATTACATAAAACAATAACACCGTAGTAAAATGATTTAGTCGCGTAGTCACGAATTTAGATATATTTACAAGATCTATATTTAATACATATATACTTATACCAAGTATATTTGGAATTCTTATTTTTTCGAAGGAAGTCCCGCCTTTAGGCGAATTAGTTTCGCAATAGATTTTCATCTAATTTCACCGGCTACAGAAACTAATGAAAGGTCTGCGAGCGATCCTCTCATCGTAACGACGAAACACGTCATCGAAGTTAATTCGGACGATGCGGCATGAATGCGACAAAGACGTAAATTGCTCGAAGGCTTCCTAATGAAATGACGTGTAATTCGATATCCGGTTACTACCTATTCTATAAATTCCGCCCTTTATGTAATTTGCCGAAAGCAGTGTTCGACTAGGTAAAATAACCTGTTATGGAACACTCGGCGTTATCGTCGATTTTACTACAACTGAAAAGTGTTATTGTCGAATATTTATACCAACGTTCGATAGATCGATATTTCTAGATAACGTAAGGAACTTCGAAATATTTACTTAATACGAATTTAAAGTAATACGGGTAGAATAGTAAAGTACGAGCATGTACCTGTTATGGAACATCGTTTACGTACCATGTCCCCGTGTTCCACAAATTGGGACAATGGAAAAATTGAAGCACACGATATGGAATAGTATATGTTCCCGTTTAGAAACACTTCTATTCCAATAAACATTTTTGTTTACACTTGATTGTTACATAACAATATTTGTGAGAACAATTATATGCAAAGAGCAATGTTCAACAATATCGATAGAATTTTTACATACACCTTCATTATGCTCTATCTACTTCCTATTGTATTGTTTTTGCCATCGTTTCATAGAAGGTACATAATTGAGCGGTGTTTCACAATATGTAGGTAACATAGTGGAACTGGTTACTGTAGAATGATCAATTAATGTGCCTTTGGTTTGTTTTCGGGCATAATTAACTTTATATTTAGCAAATAAGAAATATTACTTTTTTTTTACTAAAAACTGATAAAACATTTGATATGTCTTATTCGATAAATTTAAAGTTAATTGTTAATACAGCAATTGATCATCCCACAGTAATTGGCGCCACTATCTTAATTTTATCGCAGAGAAGACGGTAGAATGTTCAGACTATTATCCTAGATGTTCGTCAAACATCCAGAAACGTGACAATCCTTCTGCAAACACTCGGTCAAGTGCGAAAAAATATGAACCTAATGAAAGCGTGAGAAAATGCTGATGAAAATCGGTGGAAGATTTTAATAGATACTTGAGTCTAGAGAGTACTTCAACTACAGTGAAATCATTTTGAAGATGTATATTTCATCTCCATTCCAGATTCGATTTTTTTCAACGAGGAAATTCGCATAACAGTCCATGGAAATTTGAAGTTGTTCGGGAAACTTGGAAATAAGCGTCAAGAGCACTCATGTTTCAACAATTATTGGCATTGTTATTCGAATAATTGTACAATCTCTGTTCGAATAACTTGATCGAATAAAAAATGAAGAAATTATCGAATAACTTATTCGCACGGAAAATGAAAAAGAATTGGAATAAAAAATTAAGAGTGGTTTAAATAAATAGGTAATTCAAATAAATAGGTAATTCAAATAAATAAGTAATTCAAATAAATAAGTAATGAATAGTTCGAACAAATAGATAATGAATAGTTCGAATAAAATACTCGACTAAGAAGAATTCATTCGAATAATTATTCTACGTAAACATTTATATATATATATATATATATATATATATATATATATATATATATATATATATGTATGTATATATATATTCGAAACAATTCGAATCTTGCCCAACTCTGATTATTAGAAATAAAATAATATATCTCGTTCGATAAGTTTCTAACTATTTCATCGAAAACACATTTTCGTCCATAATAAAATAGGTAAGAGACAGTTTTGTGTAACACTAAACCTACCGAGTTCGTCGAACAAGTTTCACATCGTCTACTTTAAAGATGTTGAAACTATAAAGTGTCTTCGTAGGAAATGGTTGAATCAATACCTTTATCCAAGCATACGTTATGAGAAAAATTATAGAAGCATTACAGGCCACTCATCTTTAGTGCTCGGTAGATTTACTATCGAAGTCGTGAAACAATGAACCGAAAAGCAACAGATCTATCAGCGACTAAAGACGAATCGCTATTAGCATTAGCGGTCAATCAGAAGTGAAGTTTCCAGCTCTGTGGATAAAGATCCACAAAATTCCCTAAGGTCGAAACAACTTCGCCGAGATCCTTTAATAACGCTCACCCATCGACTTGAAATTCCCAGAGGGTCTGAGTTTTAGTGACTTTGCCCGGAATCTTAAGGGCGGCAGCATTTCGGGGTCGTAGATTACAGTTCACTGCGCACACTTGTCAGGAAAAGTTCTATCTTTTAGGCATCGCAGTCATAGTAACGGTTGAACGATCGAAATTACGTTCAGTCACGTCCCAGAAAAAATGAACCTCCTTTAACCCAGTAAAACATGAACTTCTTTTTATCCGGTAAAACATGAACTTCTTTTTACCCGATAAAAAAAGCATGCTATTGTATTGCAAGCCTTTTCGCTTAAAAATCAATGAAAACGTCAACTTAATTTAGTTTTTTTAATAGCATTTACTTGAAATTGTTTCACCACACGATTTCACGCCACGTTTGAGGTGGTTTCGAATAAAATAGCTTGCATCGTTTTGATTGATTCACTCTGTGTATATTGTTACTGATATATAACTTTTGATTATGCATCACTGAATTACTCCTTTTCTATTCATTGACATAATTTTGTTAATGTTTCAAATGAATTTCGAACAGTAGAGATTTTTATTGATACTCATTTTAATCGCAAAAGATACTCTGTCAAGAAACACGAATCATGCGATAGTTATTAATTATTAATTATTATCAAGAATTAATTAATTAGTTATTAATTTGTGGCAAAAGTGAGCAGGTACAATTTAAAGCAGTGAAAAGATTAAAAGAAGCTAAGAATGTCGACGTATTTTTTGAACTTCTAAAAGTCATCAAAGAGAGTAAAAAAATTGTGAATGAGTTCTACGTCTTGCAATTGCAAGAATTACTTATACCGACAATTCTTATCTCGTGTGATGATCCGTCTAATAATTAAAATATAGTATAATAATTAATATTACAATAGGTGTGCTTCTATAGGTATAAAGTGAGAGATTGAAGATCAATGCATTCAAGAGAATGAGCAACTGCAGTAAAGTTGAATATTTGCAACATTTGAGCAATTTTCTTTCGCAATTTCACAATTGGAAATTCTACTTAGAGATTACAATATTATTCAACAAGACTACAACAAATAACTAAATGTGCAATGTCTAAAATATACAAGGTAAAGAAACTCATTTCGAAACCTAGTAAAATTGAGCAAAATATATGTCGTATCCGAGGAAATGTTAGAGCAAGCAGCATTTTGAAATCCACTTTCCTTAGTCAGGCATAAAATTTTTATTTTACATTTTCGATCTATTTTTTACGAGAAATCGTTCTCGCCCCAGTTGCATCGCAAGTAGGGTATGAAAATTTATGTAGATGACATTTATATAAACAGATTGAACAAAATTCTACGAAATCTCCTTTCAGATCGTGCAATAAAGTGAGAATTCAGTGATTCTGTGGTCGATATCAGGAATCTTTTATTTTATCATTCCCTAAAATTGTGATAAAAAAAATGCACAAATTTCTATAATACGATATCTTTTATCCTACTGAATCGCAGTTGAGAACGCGTGATTTTGTTGGACGGTACGACATATTTGGATACAATTCAACACTTCGAAGCCCCATTTATCGGTCGCAATTTCCCATTTACAGCCGAGGACAGACACTGCGGAAGTCTGAGGCCATAGTCAGCGATCGTAACATGCCAGTAATGGATCAGTGTGGGGTTAGGTCGAAGATCGAGGTTAATTGAAGTGTTCAAGTGCGCCACTCGAGGAATTCTCAGTAGATATTGCTGGTTTACGAGCTTGTCGCCGTCATGGCTGTCGTCATCACTTGGACTTTTCTACCGAGGCCACACACACACACACATTTTTTTCTTACAAATTTTCACTCTGCTGAGAGTCTATATGAAGTTTTGTGTGTGTGTGTGTGTGTGTGTGTGTGTGTGTGTGTGTGTGTGTGTGTGTGTGTGTGTGTGTGTGTGTGTGTTCAAAGCAAACGAAACACAAAATTTCATTGGAGAGCGGACTCGGGTCCATTTAGACCCAGAGTATAATTATTGTTACTTATTGAGTATAATTACTGTTATTTAGCGAGCATAATTATTATTATTTAACGATTATTGTTATCCAGCGAGTATAAATATTATTAATTATTTTCTGGTTCCTGACAAATAATTTAAACTTTCACCTACTTCATTAAGGTCTTAGAAAGACTGACTAAAAGTGGCGTACCTCAACAAATCTGTTGACGAAAATTAGTTACGGTATTGTTAAAAAGATTCGCTGTTCCAGTAGTTAATCGTTCACGTGTTGTTGCAAAATGCGTTGAACTGAAGATCTGAATATATAAAAATATTCTAACAATTAATTATACTTCAGGATTTCTAGTAGTATTTCTTACAATCTAGAATATTTCCATTTCATATAATTCCTTGATCTTATGCACATAAAAATTGAGTGTAACCAGTTTTGCAATGGAAACTTTAGTAATTCAAAAACTGCTTTGAATAATGGTATAGCAATTTTTGATAACGCTTCGGTTAGTTTAAAATTTATACTGGATTGCAAATGTTCTACGAAACAATTTTACAGCGAAATACCTCAAATCAAGTTGAAAATAATACTACTATTTGCAGAACAATGAGAATTTGAGACTGAATGCATTAAACTCGTAATTCGCAGAATTTATAATAATATCAAGTTTGCAACAATACTCGAACAGAATCTCCAGCGAAAATGTCGAAAGTATTTCACTTGGACGTAATCTGGAAATACCAAGGACGTTCCGAATGCACATAAATTAAGCTACAGTTCTATCTATTCCAGCGATTTCTGGAATAACCTCGAGAAAATATCTTTCCAAATCGGTGTAAGACGAAGCTATACACAACATTTCAGAAAATATATATCCTGTCGAAGTTACGGAATACGTAGTTTAAACTAGGTTCTTACTGACCTAGAAATGGGCGTAGACAAAAATAAAGGTATTAATCCCCGAACGGTGGACCATTTGATGTTCGTGACGATTTTTAATTGACAATTCTTCAAGAACACATTTTCGAAGATGCTTTGTGTAGACCTCTCTGGTGTAACAGCAAATTGTTTAATTTAATCATCAAAAATTGAGTAATTACGTGACGATTGAAATATAGTTTATGACACATACATGTTATATACGTGTATTTAAAATACACTCGAAATGGGTATCTCTAGTACCGAAGGTTGAGACAATATTCATTTGTAGGTTAAATGCCCGTACGTATTTTACAAGTGGAAAATCTATGTCAATACCGCGACAGCTCGTTTGGCTCCTAATTTGCACTTACGGCTAACAGCGGTTGATGGGTAGGCCACAGTCATTAATCTTAACGCATCGATGATATCAGGGCGTGAGGTCAAACGGGGACCGAGTATTAATTAAAGTGTGAGAGGAAACTGCTAACATGCTCCTCAATTAGCATTAACGATGATTACCGAAGAAATACTAATGATTATGAATTTATCAGTAGCAATTCCGAAGACTTTTAGCAGCCTCTCAGATTGTATGAATTTATGTGCACAGATAATAAAACTTATTATAGGTGAAAGAAGTTTATTTTGGTTTTTAGTTTCTTTAGTGAAAACTTTAATAAATAAATATGTACAAGGAAGAGAATGTTAATATTCATTTCTATAGTCTAATTATTAATTTTTGTGGTACGTGCTTGTACACTTCACGAGAAATACTAATGTTTGTAATTTCTAAGGGGGGGGGGGGCAATACTAGCTCGCAGATTGAAATTATCTTTAGCCAATTTTAATTAAGTTCTATTTAACTTTATGCTATATATAAAAGATTATGTTAATGACACTTTGAATTTAAATTTTAGATAAACATGTCACTGATGTTAGTTTTCTCCAGAACTGTTTCACATATTATTATCGACAAAGAATTGATCTGAAAATTTACTTTCATGCTTCTGCGCATAGAAATATTATAATTACCGATTGTTGCACGCTGGATATTTGAAGCTAATTTATGGATGCTGCTTTATAGTAATATAAACGTTATAAAATCGAAATTCTTATGTTTCAATTAGTAAGTTACGTTAAATTGATATAATAGAAAACGACAAAGCGATAGTTGTTAAACACAAGATCTAAATTCCATAAACGAACAGTTCAAACAGACTTCACCAAATATTACCCATTCTTTTAAGTATGTTAAAATTAGATACTACATTTATATTCAGAATATATAATTTTTGAAACAAAATTATACATTTAATGTCAATAAAATTTCTTCTACTTCTAATAGATTATTATAAAAAACAATGGCTGCAATGAATGTAGTTTAAAAAAACAATTTCTTTCATCAGATTGAATCTACAATCTGTCTATTCTACCTGTAAAAGAATCTCAGCAAAAATAACTTTTTCTGAAATGACCACTATTTAAAAAAAATCTTAACACTTTTTTAAGCTACTTGTCGAATATTTTTTCACTGGGTGTTGAACCAGAAATCATTACAATTGAGAATATATCAATGAGTTCTATTTTAAGCAAGAACTTCTTAAAAAAAAATGTTCTCATATTTTATCACTAGAATTATCAAACTCTGAAAGCGACACCTAAATAAATGAACATATAATAGAATATTGAAGGTCTAAAATTTGTCATTTGAATGATTCTAGTAGTGTTAAGTTTCAGTGAAGATGGATATAGAATAGTTTTTGTAAGTTTCAATTCGAATAGACCTTACGAAATAATTGGAGAACAGGAATAAAACTTCTGTTTTAAAATGTCAAGAAAGTTCTCTCTGAACCTTATACAACGTATAATACCGCAAGAAGTATTAAATAATTCACAGCTGTGTTTCTCTTCGAATAAATGTTTTAAAAGAGCTCGGTCCCATGGCATTTTTACTATTCGGATTACAAAATACCAATCTCGCGAGAACACTTTCTAAACAAGGGCGAAACATAACAATTTCTTTCGATCTCCAGATCGAACGGAACCTGAATCGTGCGACACAACATCATCAAGCTAAATCAAGGTAACCAAGATAAACCAAGGTACATCAATATTCATCAAAGTACACCAAGGTACACCAAGGTACACCAAAGTACACGAAGGTACATAAAGGTAAACCAAAGTGAACCAAAGTGAACCAAGGTGAATCAAGATAAACCAAGGTGAACCAAGATAAACCGAAGTAAACCGAAGTGAACCAAGCCGAGGTAAACCAAGGTACACCTAGGTTCACCAAGATAAACCATGATAAACCAAGGAAAACAAAGGTAAACCAAGTTAAACCAAGGCAAACCAAGGCAAACTAAGGTAGACCATGATAAACCATGGCAAACCAAGGTAAACCGAAGTGAACCAAGCCGAGGTAAACAAGGTAAACCAAGGTACACCTAGGTTCACCAAGATAAACCATGATAAACCAAGGAAAACAAAGGTAAACCAAGTTAAACCAAGGAAAACCAAGGCAAACCAAGGCAAACCAAGGCAAACTAAGGTAGACCAAGATAAACCATGGCAAACCAAGGTAAACCGTAGTAAACCGAAGTGAACCAAGCCGAGGTAAACCAAGGTAAACCAAGGAAAACAAAGGTAAACCAAGTTAAACCAAGGAAAACCAAGGCAAACCAAGATAAATTATATAATTGCATTTCGTTGACGCTTTAATTTTCCAACTAGTCATTAAGCCTTCCGAGAACGGTGTAACACTCGGTCAACGTCAGCGGTGTGAAACAACGAGTACTTTGAACGCGCGAGGTCGAAGAAACCAGGCTGCAAACGGAACGATAGCGGTCTACCAACAAATCGACCGGCCGATGGTCAATAAAACATTGACCGCAACCCGGCCACTCTAAAACCGTGGTGTAGGGAGAAGTCTGCGCGAAAGGTGTAGGTCGAAGGTCTCTGTCAGGGAGGGCAAAGGACGGAAAGGGAAAAGGAAAAAGTAAAAGAAGAAAGGTGAGGAAGAAGGAGAGCTAGGGGGTGGCTAGACGGGGCTCTAACAAGTGGCTGCAGTTCGTAACGATCGCCTTCTCTGCCATGCACCAGACACTCGTGCGCTTTCTCTATCTAAGAGGTTTAACCAATACACCGCAATTTCGCGTTCTTTCGTGCGCGTACGTGTGCACCGATATCGCGGTACCTTGCTTAACACGACACAAAGGTTGCCCTGCCATGAGTCTCTTTTGACTTCGAATTATTTTCGCTGAAACACTGGGTCCCGATCGTTTCACCGGATTCGATTCTACTTGACCTACAACCAGGGATGGCCTAGTAATTACAGTAGAACTTCGGTTATCCGATTCTGTCGAGGAATTATCGTTCTACGGATAATAGAACAGTTACTTAGTTACATGGTTGGAATAAATTCTTACTGATGTGTTACGACAAATCGTGAGACACCTTAGAACTCAGATTCTCCTATTTATTTGTGAAACGTATTTGAATAATCGCGAATGTAGATAACGGCGGAGAGTTTCGACTAAGTTGAGATAGTCTTCATCAATTTGTCAATGAAATTCTCACGATAAAATAGATGTTGAGAACATCGAAAGCTCCAGCTGTTTAAAAAAAGTGTACACACGACATACCGAGTACTTGAAAACGTCTCTAGCCTTTACTAGTAGATGTCGGAACTAATAATACTTGTATGAAATTTGAGTCAGTGTATATATGGTAGAACCATAAACGAGCCATAAAATTGAGTGCAGAATCATCCGAGTCTAGACTTAGCAGCAAATGTTTTCGTTACATTGGAGCATTACCACCATAAAGTCTACAAGTACGGTAATTTCTCTTTAATTCGCGCTCAGATTTTGCACGATAATGGACAATTGGAGAAAAGGAGACACGATTATATTAACGCGATTATAATATAACCTAGCGGATTACAATAATTTGGGAAAAATGGTCAATTTGGGAAGAGGAGATACGACTATTCGAGCCTTCCGGCTCGTTTTTATAGTTACCGATTGTCAACAACTATAAAAGCGAGACGCAAGGCTCGAATAATCGTGTCTCCTTTTCCTAAATTGTCCATTTCCGCGCGCAATCTGAGTGCGAATTACAGAGAAATTGTACACAGTGACTTTCAGCAACACTTTTTAAAAGATGATTTATGCACAAATGCAATGATTTCATACAATAAAAATGAATAGGAATAATAACCTATTACCTTTATGAAAACACATTAAAGAGATCGACAAATTAAAACTGAAGACATAAATTGCAGAACAGTTTCGAAAATACAAGAGCTAGAATTCTTCGCTCTGTTTGGGGATCACGGGTGTTTAACCACTGCAGTTTTTTGTTTTTACACTTCAAGGTTAATCGCGCGAATAACGTTATAAAAGACTTAATCGTATGAGATTACCGAGGATATAAACGTTTATCAAGGTTATATTGCATTATTGTTTCACGTAACATCGAAAATATACTGGATGTTCCAGAAAATGGCTAAGCAGCTAAAATTCAGGGAATCGATGAGAATTTTAAGACACTCTTGCGAATCTAAATGGCATCATAATCTAATGACCGATGAATTTTTCCAAAATTTTCGTAGGATCGATACTGAAGTTCAATTAATAATGCGTTGCGTCACGAATGCATTTAAGAATTTAAGGCTATTTACGAGCCCCTACGCTTAACGAATACATTTGACATGGGACGAAGAGGAGGAATACATGAATATGAAATGCTCGGTGCATTTATGTATTCTACACGGCAAACGTGCACGGAATTTTCAATAAGTGGAAACAATCCCATTGTTGCGTTTCGATCCTGTTTACGTTTCCTTTGTTCCCACATTTTTCCTACGCGAAGGCCGCTACGTGCGCTTCGGAAATGTCAATACTTTGTGGCTCGTGGTGTCGCGGTCGCGTATCTGTATCATTCGGCAATATTAATCTACGCGCAGAAAAGAACCGACGAAAATGTAACTCTGTCAATTAAAAAATGTCGGAGCAGATCCCTTGTCCGCAGAACAGCCGATCATTGACCAATCCGTCGCCGTCCTTAACGAGACGCGTAGGATATTCAAATGGCCGATCGAAGGCACTCGAAAGCGGCGTAGGAATCGAAGCAATTGATTACTAAATTAAGTGAGCCCTGAGATACAGAGAGAATCCACTCGAACCTGTCCGTTTGCACTTCTGCGTTCGCTAACGATGTCTTTTGTGAAACGAGCCCCGTATTTAAAGACTGTTTCGTACACAAAGTAGCGAAGTCTTCGGACGAGGAAGATAAAAAGCGATCGTCAACTTGGGTTTCTTTTAAAGACACGTCTGCTTTGAAGCAAGCTTCAAGGAGGAAGCGGGTTACCTCTAATTCGATCAAAAGGGCAGTAACCCCTTCGATGTTACCCGCGCTTCGATACCTGTTCTAAAGAGTTCTCCGACCAAATATTACTTCCTACAGTCTTCGCGTGTGCTTTTTTTTAATTGTCGCATATCACTTTTTTATCAGTATCGTTTTTTCGAGAGTTAATTATGGAAACAGATTAGAAGTTACGAATTGACACGTTCAAGTGTCGAATATCAACTCCAAAAATCCCGACAACATCGAAGTGATTTAGCTAATGAAACCGAAACCAGGAAGTTAAAAAACACTATCGAAAATATTCGTTTAATTCTGTTGTATTCTATAAATCCTAGTAACATTCGGTATAATCAACATATTATAATAAAAATTAATTTCAAAACCTGGTTATGAATTAGTGTTATCCATATGCGGCCGACGCGGCACTCGACGCGTTAAGAACACAAATACGTCGGTTTTATGTTCAAGAGAATGCTACCACGTTTCCGCTGAAGTATCTTTTTATCATCTGTTCATATTTATAGCTATCCTATTCAGAGAAGAATGATATCATAATGTTTTAGAATGATCACTCGAAATAGACGATACAACCATAGTTTGAAGTACCCGATATTAAAATAAAAATAGATATTGAACACGTGTTCAATAATATAAACGATTTCTTTGTCGTCTGAACACAAAATACTATGTTAGGAAACGATACTCGACTGAAAAAATCACGCAGAAATCGTACATGGTTTTAAAAAAACATTTGAACCAATGTTTGTCAGAATAATAAATTATTAGCACTGTTTTCATTATGCTGTTATCAATAACCTCCTAATCTATTCTTACAAATGAGGTAAATAACAAACATAATTTCCGTTTGCTTAAAAAATCAATCGAGTACAATAGAGACATAATTTCTAATCACCTAAAAGAACAATCAAACACAATAGATAAATATAACACACGATAGATATAATTTCTAATCACCTAAAAAAATTAGTCAAGAACAATAGAAACATTCTTATGCGCTTAAATAAATTATGATAGTTATAAAAATTTAGTTTCGTTACATTCTTTTGCATCATTGGAAAACACAACAGGTAAAACTTAATGAACGTTGAATTGTGGAATTACGATGTGCCTGTATACGTTGTATTAAATCACGATTATGACGAAAAACATGACGATTTATTTCATGAATGCCGATGGTTTTCGCGATTTTCCGAGACTTTCGAAGAACCGGGATCGCTTTCGGCAGTGATCCTACCCCGAAATTAGTCGTTTAGTTTAACAAAGTAGAAACAAAAGCACGCGTCACGTGCGCGTCGCACCATTAATCACACGAGCGGAGAGTTTCTTACAAAACAATGTGCGCCGCTAAACATAACAAGCACTATTTATAGTGTAAATATATTTACAGCGCGCGAATTTTCCGCTCAGGCAGCTTTATAAACAAAGTGAACGGCATCCGTGCAACCTATTGCAAATTCAGATGAACAGCCTTTTTGAACGTACACAGTTTTCCGAAATATAATTTTTCGTGACGCCATTTTATTCGCGTTAGATATATCTGTGGCTGTAAGAAAAAAGCGCTATTACATTACTATACATATATATACATCTATTATTGTATTATATATTACTATATATATAGTAATATTATTACTATATACATATTATATTACTATATATAATATATATTAATATTATATATTACCATATATATATATATATATAATGGTAAATATTACTATATATATAGTAATATTATTACTATATATAATATATATTAATATTATATATTATCATATATATATATTAATATGTAATACAATAATAGATGTATTTATATAAATAATATGTACATCGCGGTCGAATATTGTTTATAAATTTGTATAAAACGATTCCTTTCTTAATCTGTCGAAGTGACTCACGTTTCATAAGACAAAACTGAAGTGAACGAAATCCGTGAAAAAGAACTAATTGTTTTGGAAAACAGCACAACTGCATACACTGAAATGCCGCTGAATTAAATCCATTTTGTTCACTGTCATCCGACTCGAATACATTAGGATCCACTCGAAACAAAACGAGCAAACAATATTGATAAGAAGAATTGTTACGAAGAATTATTAAGAAGAACTGTCAAAAAGAATTTTCAAGTAAAGAATACACAATTGAACGTATTTAATAGACGACACTTTTCCTTACAACCGCAGATGCGATCCAAATGGTAGGTAAATAGCACAGCAATTCGGTTCACCGTTTTTTAGCAAACAAACGATTTCGGAGAAGCAAAAGAACCGTAGGCAATCACGGTGCAACGAATGGCACCAATAATTAAGATCGCGACCGTTTTGTTGACCAGCGCAGTGACGTCGTAACGGTGCGGCGAATTCGCGCACGTTCCACTGAAATATTTTTGACGTTTCAAACGTACGTTCAACGCCCCTTGACATTCGCCGCGTGCTTTCGCGTGCGCTTATGTACACACTCGTGCGCACACAATTTCGTTGCGCACGTGTTCCGCGGTTACACAACAGAAAAATTCGTGCTAACTCTCTGGAAGCACGAAATCGACGTCGCGGCACGAAATACACCGGTCACGTGACATCCGGGGAAAAAGTATATACGTAAGTATACATATGCACCACACGGAGAGAGAACGAGAGAGAGAGAGAGAGAGAGAGAGAGAGAGAGAGAGTATGTTCCCACCGATAGCAAAGATAAAACACGAGAAAAGAAGATAAATGTCGCAAAGGGAACTAGACAGAGTTGGAGAGAGAGAGAGAGAGAGAAAGAGTGAAAAAGAGGAGGAAAGAGCAAGATAGGAGGAGTATGTGTGTGAGAGAGAAGGAAGAAATACCAAAATATCCGTTCGACTGGGCGCGTGGCAGCTCGGCCGCTCGATGAAACAAAGCACATGCCCGGCGTGAGAACTGTCAAATATCCCGGCGGTTCCTCTCTAAACGAAGGAAAACCACGGAGGCCCGATAAAAGCATTTTTCGTTACAATGGAATCGATATCGATGTAATAGTTGATCCTACACGCGTCTCCTCTGTTAAGTAACCCTTAATCCCTCGCGTACACGCTCCTTTCGCATGTGTCTATCCCGCTCTTAAGAGCGAACGGTCCTATAGTCTGTCTCGTTCGCGTACTGACACGTTTCTCCCTCCCTTTTCGTCGTCGTTCTCTCTCCCGCTCTCCCTATCCATCCGTCTGTCTTTCTCGTTCTCCCCCCCCCCCCTATAGCGTACGCGGCTCCACTAGCTGGCTCCCTCTGCCCCTCCCTCTCGCTCTCTCTTTGACGAATATATACATGCACCCGGTTCACGGTACGTACAGGCTGATAGAGACACATGTGCAAACACCACACGCACACCGAGGATCGTGAACGCGAACACAGAGAAGCACGGCGAGTCTATAGGTGATGCCGAGTGTCGTGCAACAGAACGTAACGATATCGAGGAAAGCCGGGGTAGGAAAACCTTAACCTATCGGCGGCGGTTAAAGGTTAGGAGGGCTGTAAGCGGCTTAAATAAAAAAAAATACCGACCGATTGATTAGAGCACAAGAACGTTCTTTTTGTCCGGTTTCCGATTAATTGTCTTACCTGTTTTACTAGTGGGAGTAGTGTCTGTTCTATGCTACGGGTCTTAATCTCTAGGGTGGTTGGGTCTACGGGCTCGGGTGTCGCCATGATTCGAACACAACTCCGCGCTCCGTAGACTCGAACCGAGCCTAGAGAGTTCGTTGCACCCCTCTCGCTTCTCGTGCCTTACCACTACTCCCTCGCAGCGACCGAGCTTTTCCACTTATTTCCCTAGACACCCCTCTGCCCGAGCCGTCGGCCAATCGCAGCGATTCTACCGGGCGACGACAGCGACACGCTTCCCCGACGTAAAGATACCTGCACCTTCAACGCCCGCTGCCAGATTATCGCGATGCTGCAGAGAGCGCTACGGTGCCATCTCGAAATTCTCGTTGCAAACAGATTGATGCTGTTCTGGATGAATTATTTCGAATTTGGAAGCTTTTATGTAGATCAATGTTTCTGATGGCGCAGCTAGGAAGGGATGCTTTCGACAGAGGTCAAGTTTTTCTGTTTCTTAAGCATTGTCGCTTGCAACATGTGGAACTTGCAAGTCGTAGTCAGACGCGCTCGTTGTCGGATTATCGCGCTGTAGCACAGATAGTGCTACAATGCCATCTCGAAATTTTGGCTGTAATCAGTTTTCTGTGATGCTGGCTGAATCATTTGAAATATTATGCTACGGAATCTTTTATGCGGTTGCGAGGGTGCTCACGGTCCTGTGGTACCAGTCAGGAGAAGCAAGTTCAAAGGCAGCTTCTTAGATAAGGGTATTTGCAAGAAGTGGAATTGGCAGATCATGATCAGACGCGCCATCCGACTTCGCTCCACATTGCGCTATGCTGCCATCTCGAAATTCTGATTGCAAACAGCTTGATACAGTTCTGGGTAAATTGTTTGAAATAGCATTATACGGTATCTTTTAAGTAGATATGAGGGTGTTTGTGGTAAACTGGCACAGTCAAGAAGAGGATAGTTCGAACCATGTGAAAAGTTTTCAGGTTTCTAGGTACGTAATTACATTTACAAGAAGTGGAATCGGTACATCGTCGTCAGACGTGTCAGAGTCAATCGTTAGCAACGTATGTGTCTGATAAATTGTTAAATAAATTTTATTTAAAACGACACACATCTGACGGTAAAATTGTACTACACATTTTTTATTTATTTTCTGATATATATCTGCAACCTTTTCTGATTGTATTATCGCATCAGAAGTATCTTGTGTATCTATACATTCTATATAGCGACAATTTTATAAAAGGGAGAATTGAAAGAAATATTTAGCGTATATTAATATCGTCAGAAGTAATACCACAGACGAGTTATAGGGGTAGACCTGACACCCCATGTCATACTTTGTTACGCAAAAATGGGGCGTCTGAAGCCCCATTACCATTTCTGTGTCGCACTCGTTGTTACCGATATTACAGAAATTAATGCTTCTTAGCGAGAATCGAGTATTCTGTATACCTCATTTGTGTTACAACACGTGTAACGGTACGAAACCATTAAGTTATTTCAACTGTATAAACCGTTTATCATATAATAACGAATCAGACTCATGATAAAAATATTTAACATCATCCACTAAATATAAATATTGTTTACTTCTTTTAAATCCAAGGACATTTGTATCCATTTGTTATTTTACTTAATCGTTAAAATAAATGTAAACAGCAAATGCAAATTTTCTTTTTCCCTTTATGAAATTATTAAAGACAAAGAAGTTCTAATAATTGTAAACCTGAATAGGATTACACAGCAAGATTAAGATCTTATAATTCAATATTTATGTATTTATAAGAACAACTACGATAATAATAATGAAAAGTGAGTAGAAAGCAGTATACAAATACAGTAATTTAAAAATAGAGAGCATCACAAATGAAATCAAAGTGTATGGAGTTTCCTTCGATGTTGTTTTACTTTTATTTATGCAGTTTTATTATTAGAGTGAAGAATCTGAAAAATGATATGCAATACCTATTTTATGAAAAATAAGAATTAACAGCGTTAGTAGAACAATTGTCACATTTTTCAATTGTCTATTTTTTAAAAATATGAATTGTGATTTCATATTTTTTTTATTTATGAGGAACTAACTGACCTAATTAATATGATCTTGGATACTGGAATATTATCTTATATTGTCAGTTGCGGTCTGGATACTGAAATAAATGGTTAAACAAAGTCCATAAACAGAAGCACAACAGGTGTTTAATACATTATTATTGTTGTTCCTATAAGAGAATTTTATATACAATTATTAAGTTTTAACAGGCATTCGTTACTTTCAGCTATTCGGAGTGTTTCCGTAAATATTTAACGAGACAGGACATTGAGGAACAATTAATTATATTCGCCTTAAATTAAAAATGAAGTTTGTCTTACATAGAATTATCATAACACACATTAAAATCGTCGAAGCATCAAGAGTAAATGTTTTCTTTTAACGCTACCGAACACATCTAAGTCTTTCGTAAAGCTACACATGACTAGTTCTAAATAAAGTTTAGCATTGAAATACGTGTGAGACGAAAGCAGCAATCAACTAACAAGACAACGAAGTACTTAAGAATAGATAGATAACGGAACGTAGAAACCAAATTGAAAATATCAAAACTCCACGAAGGAAGATACAATCGATTGGAAAGTACAATTTATATTTTTCATTTATGTCGAGGAAAATCCTGATGCCAATGGCATTGGAAACTGGATGCTACTTTCATATACAGGGTGTTCAGACCATTCAGGAATTTACAACTCTACTGTAACCTGAAGAAGTATCTAAAATAAGTTAACATCACATTAAATGTTGATTGAATCCTACAGGAACAAATATGCGGAAGAGTTACCAACGACAATGCGATTTTAAAACGGGCGAGTAACTATTACAATTACACTTGCGAGCAGCACAAGTTAATTCTCGTACAGTAAATATAATAATACTCTATTATTACAGTATTGTATACTCTATTATATATATGTATGTACTACATTATATATAATATACATACACATATTATATATATAATATATGTATTATTATAATATATAATATATATATACATATAATACTCTAGTAAATTCTCCCTGATTGACGCTCAGCTTGGAAGCAAAAATGGACGATTTGGGAAGAGGCGGTACGATTATTCCAGCCTCGCAACTCGTTTTTATAATTGTTGACAATCGATAGTTATAAAAACGTGCCGCATGGCTCGAATAAATTGTCCATTTCTTTCCACAAGTTGAGCGTCAATTAGGGAAAATTGACTGTAATCCTAAGAAAAATCGGGAAAAAATGCGACGCCTAAGAATCCCATAGCGAATAAAATATTCCGCAGATAAGGAAGAATTTCGACGAGAAAATATGATCCTGTACTTCCTGAACCATATCCCGGAAAAACCCTGCATCGTGAATCACTGTGCTGACCAACTGCCTCGTATCCCCACGGAATCCTTTGTCTAACTGCACGCACATCGTCTAATCTAAGAGAGTTCGAACGTTCAGGCATCGCGTAGCGTTACTTCTTCACGTTAACGGGTTTGTTTTGACTGGGCGCCAATGGTGCTCTTCGCTTGACATGCTTCTCAGGAACTTTGTCCTTCGACACCGGAACCCCGTTGCACGCTTGCCCTCCTTTTCTCTTCCTGAGAGACTCGGTGGGGAGGTACTCCGCCGGTCTCAGCAACTGCCTAAAGTTATACGGTCCGTTCAAATCCTCCGAATCGTAGTCGACCTTGATGGTTTCCTGCCGTTTTTGGACGACTGTAGGCCTCAACAGTTGCCTAAGATCGACCGGAATGCCGTACGGATCCTTTCCTAATTCCTTCTTCGCCCCTACTCGACCACTAACGACATCGTGATCGAGCAACTTTCTATTCATCCCGTTCCTGGCATCCGTCTCAACGGGACGCTTCCTCTCCGGATCGGCAATCTGACTCGCAATCCCTACAGCTTTCGCGCAGTCCTTCAAACGGTGCTTGATACCGTTACTCAACGCGTTACTCTGCCTCTTCGATTCCTGTTTCGGGCCGTCGAACTGATTTGCCACCATTTTATTAATAAACAAACCGTTCTGACAGCCGTTGATTATATTCCGGTATCCGTTCAGATAAGACGGATGGCCGTTCGCTTTAAAAACATGGCCGTTCGATGGTGGATGCTCGTTAACGGAGTTCGTATGGCCGTTAAGCGATGCTTCGTGCCCGTTCGCGGAGCTCTGATGCCTGTGTGGGTGACCGTTACCGAAGTTCGGATGTCCGTTCGCATAACTCGAGTGTCCATTGGCTCCGTTCTGATGACCTTTCGCGGAACTTCCGTTGGCGATACACGGGTGCCCGTTAACAGGTTGCTGGCGTTCGTTCATTTCGTTTCGTCTGTCGATGTACTTGGATCGTAGGCCATGTGAATCGTTGATATTCGAAGAGTCGACTCCAGGTTGCTTACGGGGTTTGCCCTCAAGGGACTGCACGATGTTGTTAGGCACGTAATTAATCCTTGTACTGTAAGAAAAGAATCTCGTCCAATCAAGTGATTCGCAACATCGTTATTCAGTTTCCACGACTAGCGACTAACAAAGTAGAACATAAAGTGAGCATGATAAACAATTCGATGAACTAGACATACAAGCACGAGTCCTTTGTTTCGCCCCCTTCCAACGGTCTACCGATATAACTAGACTGTTCTCTGATATTTGGAATCTCCCCGAAATGAAATGGAAATCGTTCTTCGTATTCACAAAACTACGACATGTTTGGCACGATGAAATACTTGGTACGTTACGATACAATCTACGGATGGCATAGTTTGTAATTTTACCTGGAAGTTTGCCATGATACCTCTGGCAAAATGTAGAAACACAGTGAAGAATTAGTAACACAACTATTATATTAATATAATTAGTTCAGTGATAGTTTACTGTCTATTACAACGCAATGAACAGAAGATGAGAGAAATGAGTGATTGAGATAAATCATTATGGAATACAACTGTTTCAGTTTTGTACTCCAAGGACTCGAATATGCGCAACGCTTAAGTAGATGGCTGAGCCTAGACAAACAGTTCGGGTGTACCTCGGCCTGGGTTGATTCTCTTCCTGCTGATCGGTCGGATCGGCTGGGTTTCTCAAAGCTTTGTGCCATATTTCCGAAAGTTGTTGTTCCGGCGTTATTGAAAAGTCGCCTTGAGCTGCCAGGCGTTCTCTCCTCTCGCTGTTCACCTCCAAAATCTGGCCCATTCGACTCCTGGAAATGAACGTCTTACAGTCTCTCTATATACATGATGAATATTTCCCCCGAGAAACATTGCTACCTTTTACACGTTGCACTGGTCAATTTTGCTTTTTGTTTTAAAGAAATATTGGAATCGAAAATAAACATGTAAAAATTGTACAATTATGGCTGCAAAAGGAGAAAGTGTGAAAACAGGCAAAAGTTAAATTCTAGCTGAAAATTGTACAACGAATATGCATTCGCAGTACGATTATTTATCACTTTGGATTAAATAGAAGTTATCAACGTCCTTGGTACTATGCCAAGCTGTAACTTCTTTACAAAAAATCAGTTTATTTGAGAATCAGGGAATGTTGGCATATGTTGCATTAAAGAGGAAGCATTTTCCTCAGAAGTACTCTTAAGTTTAAGTATGTTATTTAATACTTAATGACATTAGTATGGTATTTAATATAAATAAATATATAAAATAAATAGCTAAAATAAATCCTATAATTTATAATCTATAAAGTAAATATATGAAATATATATAAATAAAATAAATCAATAAAATAAATATATGAAATATATAAATAAAATAAATCAATGAAATAAATATATAAAATAAATAGATAAAATAAATATGTAAAGTACATAAATAGATCTATAAAATTAATTATAAGCGTCAAACATAATCGTGTGACACTTATGATATATCAAACTCTCGACGAAGCAACAACTGCGAGTCTCTGAAAACCCTCAGCGATCCAACAACCAACGTGTTTCTACGAATAATTGATCAGAGATCTATGGTATACCTCGACGATGGGTGAAGGTCATTTTCTAGCTGTATCAACGGTAAGTCCCAGCCAGCTTCGTCTTCTTCGAATTCCGAACCACTTCCGATGCGAGTGCCAAAAGCATTCGAAAATTGAGCATTCGAATTTACCATTCGTTCAAGGAAGGTGAACGTGAATAGTCGATCGTAGAAGAGTTCTAGGTCTATTTACCTGCTCATCTCGTTCTTCAGGTTGTGATAGTACTTGATAGTATCCTCTCCTTCCTCTTGGTTGCCGCTGCGATACTGCAGAATGGCGTGCACCATGTTGAATCCTTCGGGTCGGACGTAGTCGGGGGGTGGTTCTTCGATGTCGTGTACTCGAATGCCTGGTTTATTGCGCCGCAAATTCTTGTGTATATCCTGGTTCTTCATGTGCACCTTTAATGGGACAACGTTTCTTTTCATTTCCCCTTCGATTGCATCCGTTTTAGCAAAGATCGCATATGAGAAATACTTATAAAATTCTTCTATTATTCTTTGTTAAATATACCAAACTTGTTTTATGCAGTAATAACCTGTCTCGTAAATTCGTAAAACCTAATAATTAAACAAATTAAAAAGGAAGAAGAAATTACTCTGTTAGCTGTTACTCATCAAAACTGATATTTATCAAAAATACGAAGAGAAGAACATTTCCACGATTGTAGCAAACAACAATATATCGTTGGTTGGCACTAAAAGGATTAAAGGATTAAAATCGCGTCGAAGTCTAGGTCATTAGAGATTTCCAGGTCACTTCCTCTAGTATATCTGTATTAAAAGGATTTGTAGATGTGTTATCTTTTTTAACCCAATTTAAGAGATTCTCAGCTTAGTTAGTATTGTGGATGACCTTTAGTGAATGTCATGACATTTTTCATGCTCGATTTACTTTAAACTTTACTTATATCAATCAAACATTGATTATGCACTTTCTATTATTCAACCTCAAGAACCAATGAAGAAAATTACGCATTTTATGAGGTCATTTGATATTTATGCCAAATACATATTCAAAAATCAAACTTTCTAAAAATATACAACTTTATCAAATCACCATCTGTTTCCAAAAAATGTGTTACCCAATTTTAACGAACAATATGTTAGACACATTATTGTATGTCCTTTCGAATGACAGAAATGAAACTTAATCTAATTTTTCACGTAAAAACAGGCAATAATATTTCGAATAATATAACCCTGTTACTACCATGAATTTTACAGTTCACCAAAAGAATTTTTTTCTGTTTGCATCGTGCAAAAATCATAAATATTTTCGTTATTTATTCAACGAAAGCACTTTCGATGACAAAAACATATCGTTTAAAATATGTAATGTATTTTGTGTACGATGCTTTGCAAAAAAAGCAATCTTATTTAAATCTTATTTACTCATTTATTAATGCTTTAAATCAGATTGTATATTTAGCATATTCAGAATTGTGTGTGTTACGTGCATATATGTCCGATATTGCCTATTATTATTAGTATTAGTTTCTAAGTTCTTACTGAACATTGTCCAAGGGAATTCTAAATTATTCTAAATCCTTCTATTATCAATCGAATTGTTCCACTTACATTCTGTGAGAAGTTAATGAGATCAGCTTGTCGCAGTTTAGGGTGCACATTGTCTTTCGTAGATGGTCTCCTCTTCTTAACCCTTTCTTCCTTCTTGTACCATTGCTGGACAATGAACGCAGCGTCCTCGTTCTTCAAACCCTCGCGCAACAACGCTTTCTGCGCATCGACCTTGTCGTGGCAGTGGTTCAAGATCCTCTTGAAACGTTCTTCAAGCTCAACGCCGAACCGTCTGCGAATAGTGTAGCCTCTGAAATCTACGAATGTTCAAAAACATTAGTTTCCATTCGTTACCAGTGAACTTCCTCACTGTCCTTCGGTTAACAACTTACGACTCTGAATAATGACTGCAGCATCGTCTTCCTTCAAGTCTTCCTTTTCCTCGGACTCTTCTTCTTGTTGTTCCTCTTGCTCCGCGGTTTCGGCCAGCTTTTTCTGTTGCTCCTCTGTTAGAACAGGTTCGAAACTATTTGTTAGTCATTTGCACCAATCAATTGCCATTTTGTTGTATTCTGAATATACGTCTTCCATAAAACACGAAAGATCCTGACTGCTGTTTTCGTCGCACAATTACCTAGCGCTGCCCGCAGAATATTAGCTTCCTCTTCCTGTCGTTTCTTCTTCATCTGTTCCATATAATGCTTTCGCGACAACCAGCCGCGAATATGACGTTGCAAAGTTACAACGGACACAGCGAATTGCCACTTCTGTTTCTTGAATCTGATCCTTGCCAGCCATCGGCGAACGCATGCCTGGACCATGATGATTTTCTTGAGTTGTTCCTCGTACATCTTCGAAAGAAACTCGACGTGGTAATACTTCAGGAAAACTTTCGTTCGGCCGAGAGCCCATCCGTCCATTTTCAAACGAACAAGGAAAAGTCGGCAATTGTCACGATTCGCTATCACTCGTTCATCATAACCGAATGCCAAGAAACAGTATCTACAATTCAAACGTAATACTTTTTACTATATCAATTGACGTATAAATTAATACATTTAGAAAGTAAACTTTCTCCTTGTTTTAACCGCTGTTTAATTCACACTTTGTATAAAATACTAGCTGTTATTTGATCTGCGACTTCTCTAACGAAATCTGTTTTTTTTTTAATTAAACAGAGCTTTTCATGAAAGTAGTATTACAGTACAGAAAAATCCTCGCAAAGGTATTCTTCGTTATAATTTTCAAAGAGTAGACGGTAAATCTTAATAGTCATGATTAACGTTAATAAATTTGATAAAAGTTATAAAAATAAAAGAAAGAATGTATAGAACGCGAATAACATATGTAGATGTTTGAAACGAAATTTAACTGTACAATACATGTGTGATCGTAAATGAAGGGAACGACTTGGAGGAGATAGTATATTACTATGACAGTGTCGAAATTTCTTATAAGTGGATATTTTAGATTCATACACTTTTGTACTTATAAAAATATTTTCAAAATAGTAAAATCTGTCTGCAAGTATTTTCTTCATCACATTCGAAAAGCTTGTCGTTTAATACGCTCTACTATTTAAATATGTATAATACGAATAGATAGATAGAGAAGATAGTATTAGTACATACCTCTTCAAGAAATCACTGAATGGTATTCTATGTGAAAAGCCGTTCTGCCTAATTCTTATAGTCTCCAGCACACCGGTATACCTCAGCTGCTTCACCACCTTGTCTTTATCGAAAAATCTGGGGCTTCTCGAATCATTCGGCTTTATGCAGCGCACAAATTGAGGTGACCCTGATACCATCTTCTGCAGCAGATCCATAAGGGAGTAGCGGAAGTATGTTGCAACTGTTTGTTGAGCTCTAGATTGCGAGGCCAATCCCCGACTCGAATAACGTTCCTGAAACAATTAAACGCATCACGTGTAATTGCTGCATTTACAATTGAAAAAATATTCTAGCAATCATGATCAGAGCATACACATATTTGCACATGCGCAGAAAACCATTCGACAACGTTCGAAACACGAATAACATTTTCTATGCGTCACATATAAGAATGAAATGAGAGCTATCGATGCGTTGAAAATATTGCTGTGTTTATTTGCCTTAAAAATATTATAGGAGCATATGGAACATTTTGAGAATTGCGTTGATTCCAAGAATTTATTTAGACTGCAACTTTTTATGCGATCACTACAGAAATGAATAAACGGAACACGGAATAGTAAAGATATTAGAAGAACTTAATGATGAAATCATGAAATCAATTCTGTTGTAATGTAATAATTTGATGTAATTCCTATTCCTAACAATTAGTGCAGAACATTTTTGGATTGCATGAAGATTCATTGCAAATACACAACATATTCAGCACCACATTATCAAACACAACAGTCTCATGCAAAGTATTATATTTCATCTAACCAAATTAAAATTAAAAACTTGTATGATATCAATTATTTTCTAAACTATGTTTTTTGCGGATCCTGTTACAATCAGGAAGATATGATAGATTAGCGGAAAAATTAATGATCAAATGTCGCAAATAATTCCGGAGGTGTTACATAAACCAAACGTTTCTGAGCATTGAAGAAGCTAAATACAGTAGAAAAAGATATTCAGTTATTAACACGTTCCGTGCCACGTGTACCATCGATGGTACACGCTTGCATGTTTACTTAGTGAACTGAACAAATTGTTTACAAGAAATTTAGAACCGAAGAATCAATTTCCACCGCAAGAATGGGCGTTGATAAGTTTTTGTTACGTTGTTATGTGTACGAGAATTAATAATTGCACGTAATACATCAAGTTTTAGTAAAATATCAAAGTGTGAAGATTCGAGTAAAAAAAGCTCGGCACGGAACGTGTTAAGTAAAATACAGAATGATTTATTTAAAAGCCGATGTATGCAGCGACGCCCGATAAGAGTCAATTTTTGAACATTTCGTTCGCAAATACCTTGGTATTCTGGTTCGAAGGAGATAGCTTCCTCGAATCAGTCTCGTGAACCGCCGAGTACAGGTTGCCGGTCTTCGTGATCGGGCATTGGAACAGGAAGCGGACCATGTCGTACTGAGACTGCCTGACCAGTTGGATGACTTCTGGAGGCAGGAAGTTTCTGTTCTTTTCCAAGAACCCTTCCGCTTGGTAGACCACGCGTCCTGCGAAATGGTGTACCGCGAAGCAAACTGCGTCCGATTTTGGTCGTACGTAGAACTTCGATTTGATGTTGTTGTGGAACTTCTCTGCAACATGTACGGTAGACAAAGATGTAGTAACGGAAGCAATTACGTAGAAAAAGAAGAAATGAACGAAAGCATCAAGAGAAGAGGTAAACCAACCGATTAGAGACTTATTCGTGGCTCTGGGGAATCGGCTTTCCTCGTCGAGGAGCGCTAGAAGTCCCATAGGCTTGCTCAACAGCATGTCCAGGACCGGTCTGTTGTCTGAAAACTCGACTAGATCCACAGGTATGCCCTCCGCCATGTATTCCTGCTGTTCCCAAGTGAAAATGTGCTGATTGAAGTAATACTGTATCTGCTCGTTCGCGATGTTAATGCAAAGCTGCTCGAACGAGTTCCTTGGGAAATTCTCGAAGCCGAAAATGTCCAGGAGACCGATGGCCAGCGGCTCGTAATTCGGAGCATGATTGAAACTCAGCAAACAGTTGATCTGATTCACCATCCAGTCGAACAATCGGCCGTAAAGTCCCTTGGCCATGGCGTCTCTCGCTGCACAGGCCTCGGCTACCGTATTGTTGCGGGTGATTGTTTCTCCTCGAGTCATAACCGAGTTCGAAGTTAGAGCATCCAGAAGATCAGTCTCTTCCACGCCGAGTAGCTGCGAGACTGGTACGCAATTGCAACGTTAGTTAATTGTGCTAACGTAATGATAACACAATGAAAATATTTGCACATAATCATTATGTCAATAACCAAAATTATCGATATTGTTCTAAACAACCTATAATTGTCTCCTACGTTATTGTTTTATATAACTTTTACATAATTATATAAACGTTTGTATTTATTTAATATGTGTATAAATTACCGCAAAAATGTTATTTATATTAATTCTATCCTCTTCTCCCATAAAGGTACCCGGGTATCCCGGTTATTGAACAAACGTATATCATACTTTCATCATACCAATTTCAATACATTTCAGATAAACAAAATTGTAGACCCAAAACAGATATTTTATTTGATATATATTTTATTAGAATATTTGACCGGAAACAGAAAATATTTTGAAGCGAATGTGCAAAAGGATTCCCGGGTACCCGGCTATTGACGTAAGGATCAATGGCGAAACTTAGCTACCTCTCTGCAATGGCGCAGTGTCAATTACACGACTTTTATTGTCGGTATTATCTTCGCTGGCGACTTCACCGAACTCGATATCTCCGAGGTGAAGCACAGCTGCCAGGATACGATAAACCGTATCTACTTCGCTATCTTGGAATCCCAGTAATTTGAAACCGTTCTTCAACTGCTGGAACTTGTCGATGTGGGTCTGGGATGTCTGACTATTGTCCATGAGGTATCGATGATGTTTCCTCATGTTTTCGTCGAGGTAGTACTCCGACAGACGATTGTCTGCCTCCAGACCGTCGTACATATAGTAAAATATGTGGAAATTCCGTTCGCCTCTGAAATTATTTTATTAATCGATCTAAAATATATTTTCATGAGTTTATATTAAATTATACAATACGAAATTACATCTTTCTGGTTGAAAGTCAAGTGACGTATTTCTTATATAATTTTTGTCAATGTTTTTGTTATATAAATTTTTATAGAAACGACTGGAACTGCTGACAGAGTTGCTAATCTGTTTTATACATCAATTAAATGAATTTTGCTGTTACTGCAATTGAATATATTTTTCAATGAAAATTTGTTTCTGAACAAGTGCTTAACGCACGTCCAATGTTTTATCAATATCATGACATAATTATTGTTTTCTCTAGCATTGGCACGCTATTTTGTCACACACTGATCCACGAGTTTTACTATTATTTAACTATTACTCATATCATTTTCATTACAGCGAAGCGGTCAGTTTTTGAAATTTTTCTCTATTAATTACAATGCATACAATTCATTGCATATTATTTGTATGCTAGAGCTGCATTTTATTTTTGTTCTTGATCATTTTTACAGAAAATTTTGGCAGAAATCTGTAAATGAAATGTAAATTCAAACAATTTTAAAATATTGTTATATTCAAGGTAATAATCAAAGTTTTTCGAAAACTTTGAAAAAACTTTCAATACGACAATATTTTAAAATTCTTTAAATGTGTCCATCGTTTTACATTTCACCTAGACATTCCTGCCATAAAAGTTTAAAATCCATAGTGTAGTTAATAATCGCGGTTTAATAGTCACAAATTATTAATAGTCTAATATAGTAATAGTAAAATATTAATAGTCTTAAAAAAAGTAAATTATTAATAGTCTTATTAATAGTCTAATAATGAGCTTCTGCGATCCAGAATTGAAACGATCAATTGCTCCAACATTTTTTCTCCGTCGCTTTGATAATCGTGCATTAAAAATACGAACTGATACAAATGAAAAATGGAGATTCCGTATGGTGTGATCTAATAAATATTATCAGAGCAATCACTTACTCGGCCTGAGCAACTACTCGAGACTGCTCCAGCAGATACACAGATATTCTGGCACCGGTAACTTTTCCGCCCTTTGTCATAGTTAAGTCCAAGTATTTCCCAAATCTCGACGAGTTAGCATTGATCCCCGTGGTCGCGTTACCGAATGCCTCCATTATTGGATTAATCTGGAGGATCCTCTCTTCCAAATTGCGATTGGGAGCTTTGCTCAAATAAACCAACTGCTTCAGCAATAAGTTGGCGCTCTCCGTTTTTCCTGCACCGGACTCTCCGCTGATCACGATCGCTTGATTTTGACGTTGATGGAGCAACGCCTGATACGCAGCATCGGCGACCGCGAAAATATGCGGCGGATTGTCCGACCTGGCTTGACCTTTGTACCTCTTTTGCTCCTAAACAGACAAGTCGTTCGTCAATGATTTCGACGCTTATACTTGAAGAGGTATTCAAGATTGAACGAAATGGAAACATTAATGATGTTTTCGTTCTGCGTGTATTTATCGCCGTATCTGTTTGGAACAAATTTACTTCGCAAATGGAAAAAGAAATAAAGTATGGATTATTGTGAAGAACGTATAAGATTGGAACAACACATGATTGAATCTGTAATCTTGATGTCTCTAAAAAAAAGTAAAATGAAAACAAGTGTTCATATGGTAACACGTGAGGATACATTGTTCTTAACCAAGCAGTACATACATATGAACTTCTGTAAAATGGAAGAACCCACGTGGGGTACCCATGGATCTACAGGGTGTTCCATAATTATGCTAACGCCCGAAAAGGGAAGATTCCTCAGGTAATTTGAAGTAACTCTTTCCTTAGCAAAAATGCAATCCGCGGCTTTGTTTACGAGTTATTAATGAAAAACAGTGACCAATGAGAGGTGAACTCGCCTAGTGCTGGGCGGTCGAACCAATCAGTGGAACTGGGCTTCGACTGCTCGTTAACTCGGTCGCCTTGTGCCAGGTGAGCTCGCCTCCCATTGGCCACTGTTTTTCGTTAATAACTGGTAAATAAAGCTACGGATTGCATTTTCGCTCAGGAAAACGTTACTTCGAATGACCTCGAGAATCACCCCTTCCCAAGTTTTAACATAATTATGGAACACCCATATTTCATGCTCTTCGTTAAAATTTCTATAATATAATAGTATCTGTATAATATAATAGTATAGACAATAGTAGAAACAACAAAGATATTCGGAGTGCATACGTCAGATGACTTTATAACGGTATGACGTTATGCCGGCATTTTCATATTTCGGTTTCTATAAGGATTTCGAAGATGCAACCTAGAAACACCGATATTTTATATTTCGATAGTAGTCACTTCTTGTGTTAAACATTTCTGGACTACAGATTTTAGATATATAAAAATGTACTCACGATCCCAGTGTACAATCCCAAATTCGTGAACGGGTTGACCGCGACGAGGATGTCCCCGATGTAAGTGTATATTTGACCCTGTTCGTATCTGTGCTCCAACTGATCCACAATCCCGTCCTCAGACAGCATGTCCAAAGCAGCCAGGTCATCCATATACATTTTCTCCGGCCTGGTTTTTCGATCAGTCTTTAATTTCCCATGTTTGGTCGTTACTTCCGGTTGCCTGTGAACCCTTCCCTCCATTCTCTGTCTGCGTATCTCTTCCTTTAGTTCTTCGCGGATCTTGTCCTCCCGTTCCGTCACATTCAGCAATATCGGATGCTCCCTTAATTCGCTAGCGAACGGCCTATGCTCCAAATCTTTGACCAAACATTCCGCGATGAAGTCCACCAGCTCCGGCATGTGGGCGTCTGGGTTCTTTAAAGACGGAGGTGGGTTTCTAGGGATTTGAAACAGTGCTCTCATAGGGTGCAATTCGGACAGGGGTGGATCGCCCTCCGCTAATTCGATGGCAGTGATTCCGACCGACCACACGTCGCAACGGGAGTCGTACGAAGAATCCAGCTGTTGTTCGCAGGCTATCACCTATTTCACGATCGTACCTTGTGAAAACCATTTTCAAGAAGAATATTCGAGGGAAATGTTCAGAGGGTAGTGGAGCCGATTACTGTGTCGTGACCAATTGCGTTTCATTTGTTTCCGGGTATAATGAACTTTATGTTTATCGAATAAGGCATATTGAATTTATTTATTCTTTTATTTCGTTTACCTTTTAATACAAATTCTTTTTCATTCTTCGATTATGCTTGCTTTTAATAAAAAAAAAACGTTTAATTATGCCCGACAAGAAACCAAAAGCATAGCAATTGGTCACATTAAAATAAACCGCTCGGTTATTCTATCTTCCGTTTGAAACAATCACTGCATCTAAGCTTATGACATTTGGAACAGAAGATTGTTTAAACATTCGGTAAGTAAAATTATTCGGTAAAATTATTTTTAGAATAACTGAGTGATGTAATTTTTTATTAATAATTACATACTAACTTCTAATTTTCGTTGAAAAATTTATTTGTATTTCTATGAAACAATCCTTTTGCAAAATTATAAGCTGATAATGTCCTCAAGTTTAGCCAATAAGCAATAGTTTAAATTGTTTTTAATATCTTCAATACGCAGTTACTTTTTTCTTTTGATCTACTCTTCAACTATTTGCCAAGGTGTCGGGTATCAAAGGAAACACGTTAGATGGAAATGTATACTTTACCTCAGGTGCCATCCAATACGGCGTCCCAACAGAAGTATTCTTCCTCGCGAGCGTTTCCGTGAGATGCGAGGACACACCGAAATCAACTAACTTAACATGCGCGTCCTCGGTAAGCAAAATGTTATGCCCCTTGACGTCACGGTGCATGCAGTGATTCGTGTGTAAATAAATTAAAGCTTCTACTGTTTCCCTGAGAATATACGATATCTGATCGTCCGTCAAGCGCTTTCCTTTTTTCTTCAGACCTTGCACGAGGTCGGTTACCGATCCGCCAGTGCACAGCTGTAACGAAAATTATTCGACGCTTTATTCAAGTTTTATGGATAACTCAAAGGCGAAATAAATTCGAGAGAGATTTCCTTCAGAAATTGGAGCAAGCTTTACTGCATTCTTGATAAACTATTATATCGGTTACACACTTCAATTTATAATTATAAAATTTCTGTCTTCTGCAACTTCTGACACGGTTCTGCATCATTTTGTAGCTGGTCGTCAGTGATGTATTATAATTTTCCGTTTTCATAAAAAACATTATTATTATTAATAATAAAAATTCTAGCGGCGATTCTTCCATTTACAAATTTTGTACAGTCATTTTATGTAGTTGTTAAATTTGAAATTTCACTATTACATTTTCTATTTTACAAAATGATTATTGAATATTACATCAGCTATTACGAGACTGCAGATCTTCATGAAAAATACACGTTTTCTAATTCATTTATGAGAAACACAATTAATAATATTTAGTGAAAAAGTCGAAGCACATTTAACTGAAACAGAAATGATTTTTGGAAATGAAACTATTAACAAATACCCGTATACACGATATATATACTTTGGTATATCACATTTACGATTTAATTTGTGTTAATAGTAAAAGCCTGAGAACGTAACAAGTCCGAAAGCATGTAATTAAATATATGGATGGTGCGAATAAGTTATTATAGTAAATGTATGAAAATTGTCGTAAAATATTCTCCTGCGCTGCGGAAATATCTAGCTAATCAATTTGACTTTTTACTTTGTCGAGGTACTCTAATTTCCGTTCCGTTAACGGTTTTGGATCGTCTAATTACTAGATGATTGATGACCAGGAATGCGAGGTTAATGCTCAAGAGACCGAAGGACACGCTATATTTCAATTGGACATCTGTCACGCTTTCCTGCCTGTATTGTGAGACGAGAATTACAGCGACAATACCTCCATGACGAACCATAATTGATCCTCTTCCTGAGCAGGCTTCGCTCTTTTCAGGAAAATCCCGTGGAAAACGGGAATGTTCGGATGAAGGCTAAGGTCCCTCAGCACGAGATACTCTTCCTCGATCTCTTCGATGTTATCAGCAACGTTCTCCAATATCTTGATCGCAACCTTGCTGCCCGTTTCCTTGCAATGAGCAGAGTAAACTTCCCCGTACGTTCCTTCGCCGATTAATTCCTCCAATGTGAAACGATCATCGGGATCTGGTATCAATTCGAAATTTACGTGCTGGCTGAGCCCGTGGTACGCCATATTGGTCCCACCACCGGTCATTTCTGGAACATGGAATCACAAAAATATGAATAACGAATCAAATTTTATTCGTTCGATTTATTCGAATTATTATTCGAAGAATTTATTTCATATATTATTCGTACACACTTTTATTCCAAGAATTTATTTGAAACGTTATTCGAAGAATTTCTTCGAAAAGTTAGTCGAATAAAATTTTATTCGAATAACCCCCAGCACCGGCTTCTGGTACATGGAAAATTCGATTCTGCATAGGACTTTCAATTTAGAAGTTATTATGTTCCTGTTTTGTATTTGTTGTTATCTTATATTACATTTCACTCGGAAATTGTTCGTTCGTGACAGCAAAAGACGTTTAAAACGCACTTAAGAGAACGAACGGGACGTCTGGAATAATTAATTCTAGGCTCCTGAATGAGCGGGAATTATGTTCGCAAGAAACTGTTCTAATACTACTAAATACTAACTATTAAATATAATACTAGTCGTAAAGAGCGACTATGAAGATCATTATAGTTCGAAGCAGAAGCCGTATGAACGATTTCAATGTAGTCGCCATCGACCACTATTCTTGAGTTATCGTCGGAAATGTCTGTGATTAGTGGAGTGTAAACGTCGAAAAACGTTATTATGTTCCGTGATTAGAAAAGAGAAATTATGCTGCCGTGGACCGTGCTCGTTATAAATAGTGAATGAGTGAATTACGGAAATAATGTTTTACACCTCTGCTGTTTGCGATTTAATAGCAGATGAGCGGAAGCTGCAGCAGTGAAGTAACGTCCACGCGCAGTCTTATAGAAAGTTGCGGTCTACCGCGGTAAGAAAACTTGTCACTGATGCATTGTTTACGTGCCGGTCGATGAGAGGATGCATCGGCTGTGAATATTGTCGGAAACAATAATTGTCAAAGAGGAGGTTATTTATCCGTATTTAAAAGTATCATGTTCAAGCTACGAATACATGAGATGCTTACAGAAAATAAAATATGAAACGTTTGTGCTCGAGTTATGGGCGGACTATGAATTTTTATGCAAAATGAAACTCTCGTGCATCGATTATAAGATATAGGAGCTAAACAGAAAATGATTTCTTTTATGAATCATTTCTATGTATTAATAATTATCTTATAAATTTATACGAAATTAAAATTATATATAAATTTAATCTTAAAAAAAAAAATTTATATATAAATTGTATACCTGTATAAAATCTATTTTATGTATGAATTTAAATTTGATTATAAATTTATTCAACTTTAATCGATTCTTATAACTTTATCTTGAAATATTAAATTTTATCATAAATTCACATATAAATGTAAAATTCATGATAAAAGACACAAAAATTCTCCTATTAATAGTATTCGACTCTTTCAATCCTCTTGTTTTAAATTACAGCTACTCGTTTCAGCATAGAACCATAAAATCCGCTGTCTAATTACGGTTACAATTTAAATAAAAAGTGTAGGTTCAGTAGACCTGCTGATCTAATAGCAAATTATAGTTTTTGCGGGCAACTCGGACCTGGAAAGCACGGGTTTCTAATTCGGTTAATAGGGGAAAGAGGTCTTCTGTAAGTCTGCAAAGTCGGTTATATAACGCAATATTACACGTTCTTATAATAATCAAATTTACATTTTACATGGTTCTATTCTCTCTAATCGAATTAACATGATAATGTTTATGTTCACTGCTTTTCTAAACACATATTAAATCGAAGTATATAACGATTAGCATGCAATTGTACGTTTTTTTTTCTCACGACAAGCGTAATCATCATCCCCAAAAATCGTACAACTCTCTGATCTTTTCTTTTTTCAATGAAATTTTCAGGCATCACTATTGTTCGAAGCATTTCTGTTCATCGAAACGCACTCTTCGATTGCGAGAATAATTGGTCACAAGTAAATCGTAAAAATTTCTCTTTTTCGGTTGGTTACACTGCACAGTTGGAATCGCCTGGTGCACGAACGTCTTCGTTACACGGTTTTTCTTACTAACCGATTATATCACCCATCCTGCGAACTGTTTCAGACGATCGGGATTTTAAAAATCTCGTTGCCTCATTGAAGTTCAAGTGATATTAATGAACACTGTTCACTGGTACAGGTACGAAGTACGACTGGATCGTTCGTTTTCTAACCAGATACCTGTTAACCCCTTAATAGGATTGCGCTCGGTAAGACCGGCGCACTTCGGACTCAGAAATAGGTCTCGTAAGAAGACCATGCCACGTGTATTTCTGTCAGTTTAATTCGCAGTCTTGATATTAATTCCATGATACAACTGGAATAGGCTTACGGCATGCATTGCTAATCTAGTAGTGCTCGTCCTGAGAAAGGAGGACTCTCGGCTGGAAAACCAGTATCAATTAACTTGCTAAGCTATCGGATCGAATTCTCTCATCAATAGATCTTTGGTATTTTTTTCATCGTATTGGCAACGCATTAACTCTTGTTGATTGCGTGTAATTACTAGTTTGCGGAACATCGGGCGGAATAGAAATTGTCCAAGATAATCGTAAGGAACAGAAGTTAAACGAAAAATAAATCGTTTCTTTTACAATAATTTTAGCAGGTCGAAAATAGTGCGACATTAGTAAGTTGAAAACCAAGTAGTGGAGCAGAAACGAAGTTTTCAAGCTGAAATTTTTACTGTGGTTTGTGTAATGTTTTTCAATAAAAAAATTCAAGTTGGAAAATTGCTTTCTACACAATTTCATTCAGAGTAAAGAATGGTATAAAAATATATTTTTTGAAACTGTTATCTGAGAAATTACTAGTACCTGGTTCTTCAAATTATTATGTCATAATTTATTAAGTTTGTTATGTCATCTGTTGCAGATTACTTCATATCTGTATTGAAACAATCAATTACTTTAAATCAATTTTCCACAGCTTTTTAAATCAGAAATACCTATAACATAAAATATTCAAATAAAATTTGTCCTGTCCCGGAAGTGAACGTTTTTTACACGCAACCGTACCAAGCTTTTTCCCACAGAAATGTTATTATGCATGCTTACGTGTTATAAACTAAAAAGTATTCCATGTATGTACCTACAAGATAACGTGTGACTGTGTCAATGGATGAAGCCGCCTAAACGTCGAAGCCACTCGTGGGTTTGAATGGCATTTTATATCATGAAATTAAACAAGACATTTATGGATCATAAAAAGCAATTATTATAGTCTCGTATAACAGAAGAATTTAGTTTCTTCATTAACACAAACGAATTTAATATTGCTGTCTCGTATTCTTCCGTTATTTTCCACAGACTTTTACGGAAATTATTTGTCGCCGATTCGTTAACACGTTATTCTTTAAAAATAGATACAAGATAACAGTAATTTATCTGCTAATGATCTGAACAGCTTTCTTAATTTTAATAACAAAGTAGGAAGCTTATATTACAAGAAATTATGGAAGTAAAAAATGGGAAAGCCGTGAAAAAGGAACAACGCTATAAAAAGAAAGACAGCAATTACAGGTTCTATTGTGTACGCTTGCGTATTTCCCTCTAAAAGGCAATAACCAGCAATTAAAATTTCCATAGAACTTGTAAACGTATATACAGAGATACAGCAAAGTACACAGATGATTTCGTAATCTTATAAGCGTGCATCAGCAAGTGTTAATAATTGCATACTGCAGTATGCTCACCGGCGTGAAGTGCATCATATTCTGCGAGTCTCTACTATGTTTCGCATTTATGAAACAATTTGCGTGTGAAAATGTGATTCTGCATTTTAATCCGATCGCAAATTACAGGTAAGTGTACAACGAACCGTAAGAATCATGTTTTGCCAAATAAACGTGTTTTACGTATGTAAGGCTTGTATTATCCGGATGTGATATTATCTTTTAAATCTTCCATTCTAAGAAGGATAATAAATTCTGCTAACATCATTTAACAATATCAGAAATAATAGATTAAGATCATTTTGAAAATTGACAAGTTTCAGTCGTTTTTATATTATGCTCTTGTTTTGTTAACAAACTCCCGTAGTTGTTATTACCGAAATTATAATATTTCTTATAGAATTCACTTGTGAGCTATATTGATTGTATGGTAATTTATTTTTTAGTTTGATAATTAGACACATTTAATTCTTTTCTTAATCACCTAAACGAGCAAAATTAATAGAACAGCATTTTTAAACGCTGTAAATGTATTTAATGTTTTAACAAATGCATCGAATCCGCTGTTTTCAAATAATTGTCGTAATCCTTTTCGGCACTGTATTGTTTTCTAATTCGAATTCATTTCAATTCTCTTTCCCCTTTGACAAATTATTCGTGCTACTTTAGTTCGGCATTACGCTCAACGAGTTTTCTGTTCCATATACTAGTCGAATTATTCAAAAACTGCCTATGCATTTTTACTTATCATACAGTGAGATTTATCTTGAATCAACTTGCGGTTGGACGCCACTAGACTGTAAATTTTATGTAAATCCATGGACGGTAATGAAATCGGGGCCCGTACGATCGTACATTTTATTTGCATCCGAGCTCCAGAAACTCTTGAACCGATGAACTTTTTTTTTATCCCCTGCGAATACTTGTGGTTTAAATATCGGTCTTTCACTTTCTTTCACGAGAGAAAAGTTGACCTGCGAGTTTCGGTGAACACGCACCCTTGAGCTTGTCGCAGAAAGCCTGCAATTTCGTTTACGTTTCTCCAGAAATGAACATCGCATAAAATAAAGCAGTAGCTCCTGGAAACCGTTATTTATCGAAAACAACGGTCAATTGAACGACGTCTTCGACCTAGAATACTAGAATCCTGACAATTTCACAGATCAATGCACGTTTCGACGAATATCTCTTGCTCTTCGATCGATTCGAAAGCATTGTCAATTTCGTCGGGAAATTATTCCCGATCGTTCGCGATTACGATCCGATTTCTATGATAAAACGAACGCCTCGTCTCTGAATTTCACGGTTCGATACCTATAGGCGCGAGCCTGCCAATCGTAAACAATAACCAATCAGTGTGCACGCGGTCACGTGGTCGGAAGGGTATTAGAGCGAAGAAACCCGACGTGAAATTGGCTTAAAGGCTCCAACTGTGAAGTAATGTCTCCCGGAGCTGCGTCAGGATATCCAGCTGCCTTGGTCAAATACATCGCTGAACCACATTAGGTCGCGCATAAGCTGACCGAGTCACGAACATCGTGGCTTCTCAGTTACGGCGGTGTCATTCGCTACGAATATTTTATTATTCACGATTATCGATTTTAATTAGTCCCCTAACGTTGCGACAGTGTTCCAGGACGGTCGTGTGACCGCTCAAAACTATACTTCGACTTGAAAGCAGACTAATATAGGCATACAACAATAACCAGAGTAATAATAATAAGAATAACAATAATAAGAATAACAATAAGAGTAATAGCAATAATAAGAGTAACAGTAGTAAGACTAATTCTTTTTAATAAAATACGTAATGTACCTACGTATATGAAATTTACGAGATTCACATGTATATGCTTTTATCTCGAACGTAAATTTCTCTAAATTGTTATCTTGGAAACTGTAATAATTATTCATCGAGGAAACAGACCGGTTGAAAAATTCCTCTCGGATAGTTCACACGATAATTGCTGTTAATCTATGGGAAAAATGCACAACAATTTTCGATTAATATGACTGTGGTGAATTTTCGTAGAATAGAACAAATTTCATTTCGCGGAGAATCGATTTATGATTTTCGTAAGGATTTGAGTCGATAATTTAATATCTCTCGCGTAGATCGATGTCTTTAAGATAAAAATTATGTTCTTTCGATTCTGTGTTGATGACTTTACAGTATGTGTACGAACTGTTTGTTTATGCAAACCAAGAAATAGTTTTCGAACAACCCTTTGAGTGAATAGTTGCTGTGACTTTGTCGATAACATTTGATTAAAATTCATGAGTGTAATATATATGTCCAATAATGAGCCTACAAAGTTTCACAAAGATAAAGCTTAGCTTATCCTGATGAAATTAGGATTCAATCTTCAGTTGAAAATTATACTAACATGGTGCGTACCAGTCAATTATGTTACAAAATGGGTCAGCTGAGATTATCATCTTAATTTACATCATAGAGAGAAGTGATCTACAGAACAGTTGCATGATTTCGTGGAGATGAAACGAGACGAGTGAAACGAAATTTTGTATATTGGAGACCCTTCAAAGTTAATTAATTAATATCCTAATTGCGAATATATGTCTCTTTTTTTATTTAATATTCATATAATATTTTAAATGTAAAAATATTAATCAAATTTGACCAAATTTTTTAACACGTTTTATAATCACGAAATTATTAACGCAGAAAATAAAATTTTGTTTAACCACACAAACGTATTTCTAATACAATAATATAAACCATGGTGTCATAGAAACCACCATCAATCACGAATTAGTTTGATAATTGATTCAATAACCAGCCGCAGTTCGAAGTCGCACGAAGTGATGCAAAATTTAACAGAACAGAAAACAATCAGTCTTCTTTATTGCTATTTTCTCTCCTGGTTTCTATTACAATGTTCAATTTTCTCTTTTCATGGATAATATAGCCCGATGTAAGAAAATTGTATGATCATTTGTTATAAAACTCTCACGGAAAGTTAAATGTCGCAATATACATCATATAGCTAGGTCGAGGTGAAGAACTTCAACGAAACTGCTACTAGATGCATATTCAGAACTGCATTTGTTAAACGAAGCGTGGTTCCTTTAGAAATCGTTTCTATGCAAATGCAGTGTTTGCGTCATAATAAATTCGAAATATTTTCAAGTCAGATAAACACGGTGAGCTATACACAAATTCTACGCAGTGGAAATTTCAGCAAATTTCAATAATGCAAACAAAGAGTGATGAACGATAGTCGCGTATAGTTTGTGCCAATGAAATAATCAGCTTGTCTGGATTCAATGGAATAGAAATCGACCGTACATCATACTTTGTTACTGAAGATAAATGTTGTTGTCGGTGTCACAGTACGAGTACTCTTTGTCCGCAAAACTTTCTTTCTCTTTTTATATTTTTCTAAAACTTGTGGAATTACGAACTATCGCTTTTGCATAAAACAACATTTACGCACGAACAGTGTCATGCGTAATAAGTAGACCGCGGGTCTTTATGCAAAATAAAGATTCTCTCCCTCGATTGCAACAGACGCGAGTTGAATAGACATAAGATATAATTTATTTTCATTCCGAAGATTTTTAACAAGTTGAAAGTGATCCAACAGCATTGTTAAATGTTTCACTTTTAGCATAAATGCTTAAAATCCGTTGTCTAATATCAAAACGCTAAAAAATCTTTTGTTACAAGTTAAGGTGTCAGTCTTCGAATTGAATGATAATAATAAAATACTACTTCGAAAATAGTATTAATAAAAATGAATGCTATTAATAATGTGTGCTGACTAAATGCTATATATCATAGTCATGAAACCGAGTTCGACAAATTTGATTTAAAAGATCCAGAAAGTGTGAAGAAACGTTGTTATTTAAGAGAATTTGCATGTAGTTATTCGGAGGTTTTGTACACTTGTTAACTTTGCTTTGAATTTCGTACAGATTTTGAATTTTTAGCGGCTTCTAGTTTCGGCAGAAATTAGTGTCACGTTTTAAATACTGGTAGGATGACAAACTGGATAAAGTGAAAGGTCAGAAACTTTTTCAATCGCACACAGACGCTCTCGGTTCCGCTGTTTAATCCTTTCAGCGTGACGGTTTAACGGTATAATGCATACCATCAATAACCATAGCTCTTCAGCATAATGATGAGAGTATCAAGTGCACTGAACAATACTCTCTAAACTGAATCACTATGTTAATTGCTCTAAGGACAATCTTGTGCACAGGAAAAACGACGACTCTAGAAGCGCGCGCAAATTATACTTGATACCATCTTCTAAGTAACATAAATCATGGAAGAATAGTATGATGTAGCGTTAGAAATAATCTCAATTTTCGCACTTTAACACTAATTAAAAATGTAGTGACTTTAATAGAAAATATGTTGACTGAAATAGAAAATATATTGAGTCTAATAGAAAATATGATATACATGCAAAATATGTATAATGAACATATGCTAGAATTTATTTCGTTTTACATTGAAAGATAAAGGAACTAGGAATATAATATTAGTAAAACAATCTTGATTATATGGAAGAAAAATAAAAGTAATGGAATAAATTGAATTATAACAGTGGAAATGTATTAATGTATTTGAAATGTTAATAAACCATATTCTAGTTTTTATTGAAAATTTTGTCAATTAGAATTTTTAGTAACGTATAGTATGTTTTGCTGTAATTTGCTATAAATTTATAATACGGAGGTATTATACGAATTTCTCCTACAGCCTGTATGTTCTGCGAAAATATTCTTACAGAATTATAAAAGTATATGCCATTCTAAACTGGCCTATGATTTGACATTTGTCGTTGGTTTATTAAGATGTAAGTTACTCTGAAATGCACACTTTTTCACGGTTCTGGCTTCATTTGCACACCGTGACGACGTAACGGTATAGTGTGTACCATCAATGCCGTCAACATCACAACTTTACGCAATCGTAGATAAATGATTGCAATCGTCAAGTAAACCTGTGAAAAATATTGAATCTTTTTCATTGAAATATTGAATTCCAACTATAATTACTACGACGGAAATTTTTATGGAAAGGTTACGTGTCCGATGATTGATGAAAAATTTATTTCATCAATTAAAGGTATTGCAATACAAACAAAGAGGAGCTATTGCAGGCTTTGAACTTATGTCAATGCTTCGAAAGACGGAGTGAGATAAAGATATTATTAACTTTCATTATTTACATATTTTTCATTGAGATAATCAAAAATATTATATAAAATCATTAATATTAATAAATACAGTAAAATAAATTAAACAATTATAAAATAATATTTGAAATAATTATTATAGATAATTGTGTGCATCTGCTTGGAAATTAAATGGCGAACTAGTTATTGGCGTCAACAAATCTTTATTAACATTTCTACAAGATAATAGGACTTATCTATTATAATAAAATAATTGTACAATAATTGTAATGCAATTATAAAATAATTATAATTATTATATTATAATAATAACTATTATAATTATTATATTATAATAATAACTATTATAATTATTATATTATAATAATAACTATTATAATTATATATAATAATAATTATTATTACATATACTATATATTACATTAAACATTATTTATAAAAGTCAGCATTTATCCCAAAAGCCTTAGCAATTCCTAACGATGTCATTAATTATGTGTCCATGTCTGATAAAATACACCTGCTGAAATATAGAAATTGTATCTCAATGCTTTCTTCTGAAATTTTAACGGAGAGACCAGAACGTATCGATAACTTTTTGGTCCACTGTACTTCCGTGTGCAGCTCGCATTATCCATCACGTCGCGAATCAGCTGGAGAATTCTTTAACGGTGGTTTCGCAGCCAATCCCACAAACCGATCGCTGACCGAGTTCGATTTCCGTGGGCTGTTTTCTGCGGCTTGTATTTTTTCGCCTGGGCTATCGCGATGTAAAATCGGATCGCGCTTCCTCGAAATCGATACCGCGTGTTTGTCGGAGCAGAACGGAGTTGCGATATTAATTCCGGTGGACGCGGAGTACGTATTTCGAGCGGCGCGGCGCGGCGTGCACGCTGCGAGTACATATTCAAATCATCGGACTGCTATCAGCGATCGTTTCACCGCGACATCGGTCATCGAACGATACGAGTCTCTTTGTTAACCAGTCGCACAGTACTTAACTTTTCGTAAGGATGACACCATGAGCACAACCTCGAACATTTCATTAAATCAAACTAAGTATTTCATTTAATTAAATTAAAATTGTAAAGAGGAGTGATATGAAATTAATTACCTTTTCAAACGCAGATCTTAATAAAATTGTGTGGGAAATTACAACAAATTAGCCTAAATATAAAGTTTCAAATCTGAGTTAATAATTTTGTCTTCCACGTATGGACAATGCAAAGTATTGGGGATCAATCTATTAATATATTTATTTTGTAAAATGGTCAATGATAACAATTAAAGTCATTAATCGTCAAAAATTTGAATTAATCGATTAGTAATAATAGAGTAATAATATAGTTATAATACATAATTATAACATAGCAATAATATAGTAGTGATATAGTAATAATAGTGATATAGTAATGATATAATAATATATTGAATTGCCACTCAACTCTAATATTAGATTCACATCGAACCGATAATATTCTTACAATATCTTCAACATTTATAATTATTCTGTTAATATGCTCGACTTGTTTAATGGATTTCAAGCAATATTAATTGCAGTCGAATTTCCGCGAACAGCTCTTTCCCTCCGTAGGACAGTTTTTCCGGCACGCATGCGAAATTATAACTGCTGTATATGTTCCGAGAGCATTGAAATATTGCGTCAGCATGAATTGACATAATCGAGTACGGTAATTTCGCGCATTTCGTTTCGTCGGCTTCCGCAGTCCATCTGTGGAATCGCGTATGTCATGTTGTAAAGAAGCAACGACGAATATGTCGCTGACTTTTTAGGTCTAGCACGATAGGTTCACCGTTCGGCGAACGTAATTTGTCTCGATGTGAATTATACGATGTAACTGTTGGAAAGAAATTTATAAAATAATTACAAATGCATGTAATTAAAATGCAAATATTTAGTTCATACTCTTTCCCGTCTTTATTGTTCCTTCAAGACATAAGTTAATTCAGACCTTCACATTTCAATGTACGAAACTAGATTTAACCTGAGACTCGTTTTATTATTAGTGTGTTCACTATTTAAAAAACAGAAAAAATGAACATATGTATACTTCGTACAGGTTTTTATATTTTCCTTCGTACGTATACTATTTCTCTTTTAAAGTTTTGTGTGGAAGCATTATAGTTTTTGTCCCTCGATGTAATAAATATCAACTAATGTTAATATTATTTTATTTCTTAAAAAATGTTACGGTTCCTGGTGATGAGTAATTATTATTTATAAGCGGTACGTACTCTGAAACAATTTAAAACACTCTCTTAATCCTAATATTGTTATTAAACTCACGGAATTTCATTTGCTCAAATTCACGACGTATTCAACAAACAAATATTTCTTTTTTTTTTTAAACACAGCACGTAATTCAAAATAGTATATTATTTACATTTAATGTACTTAGTAATATGTAATCGTATCAATAATTCTTCAAAATTTCACGATCTTCATAATTTAGCACGTCGAATTATTATAATTCTGATTGTATATAAGTTAATTAATTGAAACAGTCCGGTTGTATTTCTTCTACGGCGTAGAAAAGTTTCATCAGATTTTCATTCTATCTGTAATCTTTTTCATGTTCGTACACATACCCATTTGGAAATCATGTGACCTGGATAGCAAAAGGGATACTATTGTGTGCGATTTTTCCTATCCGCATAGTTTCATTCGAACCATTTTAAGTTAGAAATTACCGGATCCATCGTACACTGAACACATTTTATGGTAAACTCTTCATTGATATAGCAACATAACATTGTTTATAAATTAATGTTATTAAGACATAGTGCATATCGATCGGTAGGATATTATAACAAAAAGTATTTGCTCGCACTAGATTTATTTATTTTGCAATGCAGTTTATCGGACTCAAATATAATGCATATAAAATATGGGGAATATGCAGCTTTTATTAAACAAAAATAATATAAACGTTGTTACAATAGCTTCATCGCAAATAAAACGTACAATAACAGAACGAGCTTAACATATTTTTATGGCAAAATTTGATAGTTAAAATATCAAAGTATTATTTGAAATCAACCGAATTGATTAAAGAATAAATAAACGCTATTTAGTTTTAATTTCCTGCAATTGATGAAGCCAATTTTTATTTTCCATAAATATCAGCAATTTAATAATAAAGATTCAGTAATAATTAGAATTTTATGTCCATGGCAACAATGAGTGGCTGAAATATAAAATTGTGATAATAAGAAGTTAATAATATTGCTATGCTGTTTTCAATTTATCTAAATTATTAAAAGAACTATTTTTCGTAAAAATTCGCGAGCTAACAAATGACGAACCAGGAAATCGATAACCAGAATATTTTCTAAAGTTCTAACAAACGTAAAAAGAACTAGCCTTCTCAATGTTTATATACGAAATTAAAGATATACAGTCAAAGACGCAGCAACGTATAATTATTTATTTCCAACATTTTATATGAACACAAGTTTTCCGTTAATGGCACACTTGTGACACCGTAAAAGTGTGCTAATTCCACAATAATGCAAAGCCCTACTTTCCAACCTTTGACCACTGTTTGCTTTCATACTCGTCACGCTCCAACACAGGCATTGTGTTCTTTTTAATCATTCGCCAGAGAGTGCGAAGTCCTACAAAAGCAACACTAGTTGTTCTTTATCAATCGCATTATAGTGTCACAGGTGTGTTATACACTCGGTCTCGCATGGTCGATATCTTACAAAAGTTGTTCGTATTCGAGACTTAATCCATGCATTCGTTCGTTTCAAATAAATTACATTTGTTTATTCGCATGACATTGATTCCAGGAGAAAATATTGCAGTCTGTGATAGAAGTATCACCTTATAGAAGGTCCTCGTTTAACAAATAACCCGTTTCGATATAATTAATGTCACTGAAAGCGGGAAAAGTAGCAGTCATTACGGCTAATGTTTAACAACGCTTTACTCACAGGAAATGAAAAACTTTTCGTTTCGAACGTATCTTACGTTGAGAATATATATATAATGCTTGACGAATTCATAAAGCGTGTCCTGATTTAATATCATTCGTGTAAAAAGATAATCATTATTCTGTTACAAGTTCTCATGTTAATGCTTTCACATTTTTATTTATTCAGGACAAAAACTCCTCATAATTTATTTAAACAGATAAAGTATTATTACAGACATTTCATTCAAATGAATTCTTGAGTTGAATAGAGTTTCATTCGAATCAAATTTGATTCGAACAAATTTTGCGAATAAAATCTTATTCGTTATTTGAATACAATATGCCTAACTCTGGTGTCTCTATTACAGATAAAGTATTATTACAGACATTTCATTCAAATGAATTCTTGAGTTGAATAGAGTTTCATTCGAATCAAATTTGATTCGAACAAATTTTGCGAATAAAATCTTATTCGTTATTTGAATACAATATGCCTAACTCTGGTGTCTCTCTATTACAGATAAAGTATTATTACAGACATTTCATTCAAATGAATTCTTCAGTTGAATAGAGTTTAATTCGAATAAAATTTGATTCGAACAAATTCTGCGAATAAAATTTGATTCGAACAAATTTTGCGAATAAAATCTTATTCGGTATTTGAATACAATATGCCTAACTCTGTTGTCTATTACAAATAAAGTATTATTACAGACATTTCATTCAAATGAATTCTTGAGTTGAATAGAGTTTCATTCGAATAAAATTTGATTCGAACAAATTCTGCGAATAAAATCTTATTCGTTATTTGAATACAATATGCCTAACTCTGGTGTCTATTACAGATAAAGTATTATTACAGACATTTCATTCAAATGAATTCTTGAGTTGAATAGAGTTTCATTCGAATCAAATTTGATTCGATCAAATTTTGCGAATAAAATCTTATTCGTTATTTGAATACAATATGCCTAACTCTGGTGTCTCTATTACAGATAAAGTATTATTACAGACATTTCATTCAAATGAATTCTTGAGTTGAATAGAGTTTCATTCGAATCAAATTTGATTCGAACAAATTCTGCGAATAAAATTTGATTCGAACAAATTTTGCGAATAAAATCTTATTCGGTATTTGAATACAATATGCCTAACTCTGTTGTTTATTTCAAATAAAGTATTATTACAGACATTTCATTCAAATGAATTCTTGAGTTGAATAGAGTTTCATTCGAATAAAATTTGATTCGAAGAAATTCTGCGAATAAAATCTTATTCGAACAAATTTTGCGAATAGAATCTTATTCGTTATTTGAATACAATATGCCTAACTCTGGTGTCTATTATCTTCCTGATTATATTTTCAAGATCAGATAAATTCGAGCGTATTCCAGAAGCCTGCTGGCCGCGATAACCGATCTGCTGTAGTTATCAGATCCATGTGACTCGGGGCACACCGGTTTTCGAATGTTACAAGAGAAGAAATACGACATCGACATGCGATACACTTCATCGAATTACGTTATCGAGACTGTACGTTCTAATTCTGTACAGCACCAGCAAGTAGCGTGGAACATGTCTGCATCGTTGATGAGCTAACGAGCTTCCACATCTGAGATTTTCACCTGTCGCGGAAATTTGACTGATTAATAAGTCGGTGCGAGCGACAGAACGAATGGTTATGCGGAAATCTAAGACAGATTCGAACATAGCGCTGCAAATGCTTCTACCGCGCAGACTCTACTCTTTCGATAGTATCGTCTTGATTTACGACAATATCATTATGTGCACAGAATAGTGGATTAAAGTTGTATAACTTTGTGAAAGCGGTCACACGAAATTTTTCGACACTCCACGACATGTGTTCAATAGTGTTTAATAGTTTAAAATTAACGTAATTTTTATTTATGTTTTTTCTGTTTTTATTTCAATAGAAACTTGCAAAATATACTTACAGTTATATAAACTATAAACATTCACAAACTGAAATAGAATTGAATTTCGCCAGTCTAAACAACATTTTTTGAAAAAATAGAATTTTTATGGAAATATAGCGCGACAAAATGATAGCAGATTTAACTAAAGATTATGCATAGCAATAAATCAACGAATGATATTTAATGCTTAATATTTCGTGGTTTAATATTTTGTAACAAAAAACATTTTTCAAATTCTCGTTGTAAGCATAGTCATTCAAAATAATAATAATAATAAAATAATAAAATAATAAAATATTCTAACCATTTTCTAGTAGACTGAGTCCTTTCTTTACCTAAAAAGATAATCAAATTGTTTAGCCTAGTTTTTAAAAAATTATTGCGTTTGATAAAGAGCCAACATACTTTCCGACGCGACTGTATCTGATAATTTTATTACCAGGGTCATTGTGTAATCAATTTTCAAATATCATTACCTAAAAGATAGCATATCGATTTGCATTAAATAGACGCTACACTTCTCCCACGCAGTGTTCTTTAATATTATAAAGCATTTTTCAATTCTGTTGTCTGATTTGTGTCTACAGAACTTTGTTGCTGAGCCCGCTCATCTTCCTCTCAGTGATATGAAATAAAGGATAATGAGATATGTGAAACGGTAATGGACTTGACCGACAGACGTTGCTTCGAAATTGATCAACGGAGTTTTCATCGGTTTCCAGGTGTGGCGATAATCAGACCGCCTAGAATACCCAGCAATAGCGATTCAACGAGCCATTGCTCGTCAAGAGAGGCCCCTTAAGGAGGTGAATGCAACGCCGACGAGCGGGCAGTTTCTTTTAACGATCGAAATTTTCAAACGAACCACGAAGCATCGCTCTACTACACGCGTCCATCTTGCCGGGAATATTGAATGATAAATGCCGGCGTGGCGCGCGACGTAGTAAAGTGACGTAGTTGCGTCAAAATCAACCAAATTTTGATAGATGTGAGATAAAGCGATGTTTTTCCCTTTCTACGTTGAAGTTGAAATGTCGCGGAATAAGCGACAAATAGATGTGAACATTTTTGTTAACGTTTACGTTGACCTTGAAATGTTCCCAAAAAAAATTGTGATTTATCCAATGCTATGCAGAGTTGGATCTTTTTATGACATGCTATGTTTCTGTAAATTTCGACCAGAGTTTGGGCAACATTTGATTCGGACGACGGATAAAAGATAAAGACTAACGAATAAAATTTTATTGCAATAAATATTCAATAGAATAATGAATAATAAATATTCAATAACCTTGATAGAAATTTATCAGTATAAAATTTTGTTCGAATAAAAGTATATTCGAATACGATTTTATTCGAATAATAATTTATTCGTGCAGGAATTCATACGAAAAATAATTAGTTTGTCGATTTATTTATTTCAAATTACATCTTCGAATTGTCCAAATAAATTATTCGATTAAAAGAAATTCGTTCGGATAACTATCTCAGATAAATATTTATTCGAAAACTCTGATTTCGACACGCCGATTTCGAATCCAGTCGCAGAATTTATTTACCACTGCAGGATTTTGGAAAAAATCGATTTGCTTATTCCCACCAAATGTTTTTAAATTTTTACATAACTTCGTCACTTAGCCCCACTCTGCGGCGGATCGAACGTAGATCCTGGATCGTAGAACGACTCGGGGTCGGGCCCAATTGCGCAACACACTTCCTACAGAAAGAACACACCGTCGCGTTAATTACTAGCATCTTAATAACTGAAAACCAGATGAATGCAATCAGGTTGCTTTGTATGGAAATGGAATACCCACGCTCGGCGAGGAGCGTAGGACGAAGACAATGTCAGAGAATGCTCGAGGCTGGATCAGACGATGAATCAAGGAAACTACAATTGGGATTTCCGATCTGATTTGTCTCCCCGGATCCGCACTTCGCGTGATCGATGCTGAAATTTAATTAATCGTAACGCAATTTTTGATCGGCCGCGGCTGATTATCGAACGGGAAACGCAGAGCGAAGTGAAATAAATGGATCAGAACGTATAATGAGTTTTCTCATGGAAATATGAATTTAGATGTGTGTCATGAATACGCTAATGATAGTGAAAGTAGAATCTTGATCTACGGTGGAACTCAGTTGACTTCCAGTAATAAAGGTAATATACATTTTAATGAATTCGTGCGATTTAGTTCCACTGGTTGACACTTCCAGGAATCATCAAGATATCATTGCAAGAATCCGTGATTAGACAGTACAGCTTTATGAAAAATTATGTTGCAACTAAATTACTTCGTAACACATAGAATTGGATTAGTTCTTTAAATTAAAGAAAGATCTTTTGAAGTTAAAATGAAACTGGGGCCCGGATAATTTTGAATGATACTCACATTTTCTTGCATTTTACATATCTGCACACATATATGTATATAAACTACATGAAATAGATAAATGAAATACGCAATCATGTTCTTGAGTGTCGTAAACCTTCCTAAAATAGGATACAAATTTGTGTTGCGTGTACGAAAATATTAACTTTATTTTTTCCTCATCTTTTAATACCTTATTTTAATTTTTTTTAAATTTTTATTATTTTTTGTACTTGTCGTTTGCACTAAATAAATCAATATTACAATATAAACAATATGTTATATGCTTCACTATCACATGTACTTTTAATTTAATAAGACGTATATTTAGTAAAATATCAAATTTTACACAAATATTAACAATATGTAAAGTTTCTTAATTTTCGTCGGCAAGAGCGTAGAAAAATAGTTCAAAAACATAAAAATCATATCACGAGTACATAAAAAACAGATTACATATGACATAAATCAGAACATCATAACGCGTTGGATAATTCGAGAGTGTTGAAATTGTTTAAGAATAGATGACCTTTGATTTGGCACCTGTCTTTGCGAATTATACGAAGAAAGTGTTACTTTGCATAAGGATTCGGAGTAGAGGGGACGAGGAAAGTTTGCAACGTTCTTGAAACCGACGTTTCGTTGTGATTTTGTGTGTCTACCTACGTATGTAGCGCCAGCTCGACGTTGAATATACTGAAACCGTGTCGAGTATATGAAATCACTATAGAATTACCATAATTTTTCTTTTCATCAATCTTCTTCTTTTTGGATTCAGTTCGCGGAGATGAAATCGTGAGGAGAAACAATTAATAGCTAAAGACTAGATAGCGTGCTGTGTCTACATAAGGATTATGTGTCACGTAAGGGAATACTTATTAAGAAAATTACAACGTTAGCGCGGGCCTTCGTTATCAGGGGATATCTTTCATTAAAACACCGAGAAAATATTCCACACGTCAGATTAACTACATTTATAACACCTAAATACCGGTAAGCAACATATACCGATCAATTCGCATGTAAGATTTGAGAGATACAAAAGATTCAGTGTGACTTAAATCCGTAATAACGACTAATTGCAAGCGGTTGTAAAATGTGTTCTAAGAGATTAGGCTGCATTTGAAATTCGGTCCGAGTTCGGATTAAGGAATTTCTCGAGCGATGATAACCGTTTTCACCTTCCTAAGTTGTAAAATATTATTTATTATTTTTATTATTTTATTATATATTATTATTTATATTATCAGTTCTATTTAGTTTCTATTTTCATAAAAACCTATATGAAACTATTATTTTATATAATTAGTACTAAAATATTTATGGATAAAATTCACGCATCTATTTTTACCATAAATGCATATAATCGACCATAAACTATAATATGTAAATTTTTTAATTGCATTTTACATTTTTTAAGGATTTATAAATTCTTTATCGTATTTGTATAACTGTCCAAAAATTTTGAGTTGCTTATTCTTCTAATTATACTGCACTAATGTGTTTCCAACTTTTCAGAGCTAACTCTTTCATTACAATTTATAAATTAATATAATAATTTGAAACTGCTCAAAATTAGTAAGCTCGCAAACCTATCTCTATTTTCATCAATTTGTAGAGTGATTACAAACTTTCGCCCGACACATTTAGTGGCAAGGCATAAGTTTTAATAGTATAAGGTAAAAGTTTAATCTACTTCGCGATAAAGAAACGCATAATCATAAAATCATAATCGATAAAAAAACATATTTCTTTCTCCTTTATTTCTACCAGAAAAGTCGACAGCGAAACGTGTCTGCCGATCGTATACAGTTTTCAGAGAACGTAATTTGATCAATCTTAATTAGGCAATAGATTTGTTCGTATTTATTTGTTTCACTCTTCCTAATTATCAGTGTTCTACGGTTAATTTTACAAATTGATTAAAATGATTCTGAATTATTTAAGATTTATAATTTAATACTTTAAATGATACTTTAAATACACATACTATACATATACAATACATATACTATCATTTAAGGTTAAGTAAATATAGTATATATTTAAGGTATCATTTAAGATATTAAATAATAGACCTAAAACTATTCAGAATAATTTTAAGTACTTTGTAAAACTAAAACTAAAATTAAAACGTCAATATATAAATCGTTTACTGATATACTATATAAAATCTTTTAATACTCAAACTCATGTAAGGTAATTTTTTTGCATTCCTTAATTGTGAGATTCGATGCTTATTTCGATGCTCTGAAGAATTTAACCACAATGAATAAATTACTATTTAAACATTAATCATTCAGTTTAATGATAGTAATTTTAATGACCGCAGAATAGTAAAACTCGAAAGATGGAAATTCGAATCATTTCATTACCCTCGATGTTGCAAACATCAATCATCTCCACCAAAAAAAAAAAACGTTACAGATTACAGTTCATTAGTTGTGAAAGGCATCCCAAAGGTTTCGTAAAAATTTACACTTGAGTACGCACCGTGAGTAAAAGTCACGTGCTTTTACTTTATGAAATCAGGTCTGTTGTGCAGACCTTGTCGTGGATTATTGTGGAAAAACGTTTGCTGACAATTTAAATAAGTTCATTAATTATTCATCTGATCGCTCACTTATTTTCAACATCGACGATATATTACTGTATTAATATGGGTGAAAATAACATATCAGGTTACAATAACTTTCACGATCTTTTTAGATCACACAGTTTGCATGCGTAGCAAAAATATACATACTATAAATGAAGCATAATTTATCATTAGAGTGCGGATTTTCATGCAACATAACAAATTTATAAAATTAGCTAAATATGTAGTTTGTAATTTAATAATTTGAATAACTCGAAAACGGTGTAATACATTTCGAAAATTTGTCTATTGACTTAATCATTTTGTATTTCATCTGTTCATTTTTATTGTAATTACGAACGCCGAACATTTGTATAATTCTAGTTGACTTGCGAAACTGAATGGAAATGATAAAATAATATTACAATTAACTGAGTTGCTTCTGTTATCACTTAGAAAACACTTGATCGATAGCGTACTCATATCTTTCCTTCGAATTTACTCAAGCACAGTACTTAAATACTTGCGTAATGGATTATCACAGTATTATTTTCTACTATTATCTTTTGGCTTTGATACCTCGAGTCTCTTCAAATGATAAACATAACAAATGTAAAAATGATCTACATTCAGTACAGTTCCTTCATAAAATATACACGATTTGAGTAGTGTAGTAGATTCGATTAGTATTCATTTTTCGTGGAATTAACCAACAGGATGACTGTAATTAATTCTACGATACATTTTATAATTCATTTATCTAAAATACTCGTTACGGCGGAAATAAAATAAAATTATTATTGATTCTGATTTATTGTAATTTGAACATTTCCATGGATAAAACCGTAGACCAGTCGTACCATAAATTCACAAAAGGTTTATTACAGTCAATAATAATTACACTTTTATCGTATTACGACTCGAAGTTTTCAGGTTATTGCACCGCATAAACGTAGGTAGTTAAATAAAGCCGCAGCCTTAACTGTGAATCATTCTTATCAGACATAGTAATTTCCACGGATAGAAAGATGGGGGAAACGGAAACCGCGGATCAGTGCACTGGACAATGAAAAAGCAAAAGAGAGCGATGACCAGAATTGGTGAAAGTATCGCTGTTCGGACATTCGTCACGACCATGCGAACCGACCGACAAACAAATCGAATCACAGAATCATTCGCTTTCTTCTATTTAATTGGTTCGATTGTTCAGCTCCAGGCAAAATCAGAGAAACTAGATATTACAAGAAATTCGATACGTACAATGAAATTCCGGTAACTGTGTTCTTTGTGAACCGAGCAAAGCGTGCCATTAACTTTCATTTCTGTGAACGTAAGTTGTTGATACTTCATTTTGCAACACTATCGTTATTCACATCGCGTAAAATTTCATTTTCTTGAAATTTGTTCAAAACTACGATTACGTACTATAAATGTGATGCAGAATTGTAATGATTCAATTACATTATAATTCGATTTCGCAGTTTAATTACATCGTATTTCAATTACAAAATAATTCCCACTACGTTGTAATTCGAATACATAATTCAAACCTATCAGTTCATTCTATTGATAATTATTTTAATCGCGAGTAATTCAGATACAATGCTATTGAAATACAATGTAATTGTAATACGATTACAATTACGAAATATAGTGTAATTGAATTGAATGGAAATCTAAGTTAGGAATTACAATCTGATTGAATTGTAATGTAATTGAGTTACTCTGTAATTTCAATTGTAATTTAGAAATATGAATTCTATTTAACTGATAAATTTAGATAGTATTACATCTCTGTGATGCTCGTAAACTGTTACCAAAACACGAATGAATGTTACCAACACGATGAATTTCTGACAAAATCGAGTAAATAAAATGTGAAACAATCGAATATTATTTTGAACTGACCCGAATTATTCACTATAATTACAATTAATATCCATTAAAAATAACTAATGATTCTAAAATACTTTACTTTATAATTAAAGTGATTTCAAAATTACGTACACAGTCTCTTAAAGACATTGAATTTCCTGTTTCCGGTAAAGAAGAATAGCTGAATAGCTATACTTATATAAATGTCTTTTCTCTATATAAATATTCAAAACGAATAAAATAGTAAAAATAAAATGATTTCGTGCAGCTCGCACCGCTTACTTTTCACACATTTATCAAGCGAGAAAATATTTAGGTGTTCCCATTCACGTGCCACACCCTACACGCGTGCATGCATGCATGCGGACATTAGAATAGTGTGAATTTGTAGTATTATGGTTAGAGGAAGTAACTGTGCTGCTGTTTTCGACTCAGATGGTTTCTCAACACCGAATAACTCGAGCATGTTGACACTTGGAAAGTTCGTGCACTAAGAAAGGCTGTAAGAAATTTGTACTCGTTGTTGCAATGATCGACATTCGTCGCAATTTTATGCTAACTTTCTCGAACAATTTCGTAATTTACTTGTATAGACTCGGTACAAAAAGTCTGCGTACATAATCTAAAACGGAATAATTTTTTTGCAATTGTACCATACGACTGGAATATTTTTGAGACTATGAAAGAGACAAAACGTTCTTGCGAAAAATGCAATTGGTTAGAATGTCAAGAAAAATGATATTTTTTAACATTTTTATCTTAGCTCGCATAACAAATTTAAATATTGTTTTTTTATTAATATATTATATATTTATATAATATATTTCAACAAGATTTAAAATTAAACCATAAAATCGATTTAAATACGTTTGTGTACTAATAAACAAGCTTGTCAATATACGAAAAAGTTCATAAAAAATGAATAAAGAGAGTGCTTGATTTTTATTCATCAAACTCGTTCAAACAATACATAAATTTGCACTTGCAATTAGTTTCTACTTCCGTAAATTCATGTATAAAACACAAGCTTATGCAAACGTCCATGTGCCAAGTTCTACGAAGGAAGATAATTAAATGTTTCGCTTCCCATACGATATCCTACACATGTTTATAGTTTTGAATCTTCAATGTTATCCTGTATTCTTAATTGTAAAACTTCAAACATAAGAATTTTACGGAATAAGACAAATTTAATCGACTTCCGAGGAAATTTACTTTCTTCCTTGTTAATTCTCTAAATGAGACTGCAATTAATGACAATTAGGGAAAAGAAATCTCGTTGCTGCACAGCAGAACCTGCGAAAGTGACTTTTTTGTTACGAAACAATGCAATAGATTTGGTCTTTATTCTTTTTATTTACGGAAACTGGTAAGAGCGAGTGTACAACAATCTCCGATAGATTGAAATGTTTATCGAACTCGCCGAACGATCAAATTGATATCATCTCTTTCACAATATCTTCGATTCTTGAAATAATTATATTAAATAATGATTTCAGATAATTGAGAAATTCTTCTTGTAATAATCTTATAGGGTGATCTAATTATTAGCTCCGAGTCTCTAGTTTATACCGACATCCACATTTAACGTTTCTGCAAAATAAAAGGATCAATCGGACAGTGTTAAATAATTATCGGTTAATGAACGTAATAGAACAACTGTTTCCTTCCACGACAATATTAGATGAACTCAGACAAAGCTCCTTTAGTAATAAAGTTTTTTCGGAAAAGTGTTGTCCTCGTAGAAAATTGTTGTAAACATTTCTTGAAATAAACTCTTTTTCTTACGGATTTGTTTGACGATTATCCTTTTTAACATATTTAAAAGAAAAATTCGCATTAATTACTAACCATTAGTAATAATATATAAAAATTACTTTCATTTTCAAAGGACAACATTGAAAATAACGGTTCGAAGTGAATAATTTCAAAAGATTGTTTGCTATTATAATTACAAAATCTCGAGTGTCTTAACGTGTCCATTACTCACCATTTCTACTTGAAAAGGTGATTGCTCCTTATTATATCTTAATTGCTAGCTTAAAGTGCAGTCGACAAGAAGTCGACATTAAACTCGGTTTAAACGTATAGTAATAAATATCAGAAGTTATTTTTGTCAACGTAGTTATCAGATCTGAACATAGACAACGTTAATTTTAAGAACGAAGGAATACGCTAATTTCCGTTTGCAAATCACGTGACCGCTATCTTATGCTGTCTTTCCAGTATTTATTACTGATTTCCGTTATGTATATTATTTTAATTGGGCAGAGACAACGAAAATATTTCGAACATAAATGGCATTTAGCTATTTCGAAAGATAGAAAACTACTTTTTCGTACTTCAATTTCTTCTGTTTTCACATTTCAGAAAGTTTGAATTGCGTTTTCCGAGGCATTGTTGCAATACAAAGCCGAGAGGATTCTAAAAAAGGCTAATAGTCAGTGGAACCTGGTTCTGTATTTACGTATAGTTGATTGCGTGTCCTCATTGTCGTCGCAATTCACGTCGTATTGTGAAAACATAATCTCGCAAATCGCACGAAAATTTAGTCAATTTAGATGTCTGTATCAATCCCGGACGACGTGGAAACGCGTTTCCTGAACGCACTGAAGCGAATGAAAAGAAAATTAACGTAATAGGATATACAAAAACGTTGCACGGTATTTTATAACGAATTCGTGGTATTATACCATCCTCTGTTTCTGCGGTTACAGAACAGCAGATGGAAATCACCGAGAAAGATGAATTGAGAATTAATTGGTGATTTGTAATAGTGGTTAAATTCTGCTATGTATAATAACTATTATTAGCGCTAAAAAATATCAGGTCATAATATAAATTTTACAGATTGAAAAGAACTATATGATGACTAAACAACATATCTTTACATAGGTATTAATATTTTTATGAAATTATTTGCAAAAATTAGGAACAACGCCTTTTTTTAGTAATACTATTATTTCTATTAAATATTAAATTATAAATTTGTTAAATATACTATCTATTAAATGTTATTTTATTTTATTTATTATTACTGTATTTCTGCTCGTAGAAATGCTGTTTTTTAATTGGCAAAATATTGAATCGAGTGTTAACATCCTTACGAAACGAAATTGTTTTGAAAAACGAAATTATTTTCCAGAAAAATCAATAGTTAACCCTTATCACTTCAAACGGCTGTAATACTGATAAACTTTAGCCAGCGTTCCACTCCAACCGGCAGTGTCACTGCTAGAATTTCGCAATGTTATGATTATTGCGTTTATTTCACTGGAAACCAGCGTATAATACACATCGTACCTGTGGAAATATCTGCCATGTCATTTTCAAGTAAAATATTTAATTTAATTTTGTTATTTCTATTTGTCTGGAGTTGGTTACAAATTGCTCTGTAAAATTCTTGGAGTGATAAGGGCTAAATATGAAGATTTCGAATGAAATTAGATGTTATTCACTGTTCCTAAGATCAAAAAATACAATTTTGCTTTCCTATTATTAGTACTTAATCAGTAGGGTAAACGAAGGCATGCAGCAAAGAGGAATTTTCTTTTCCATCCAGAATTTTCTTTTCTGAAACATCATCGACGATAAACGAGTTCTAATTATCGTAGCTGTGAAAGAAATCGTGGGACAAAGGATTAACTATGCTTTCGTAATAATCCAGTTAATTAACCACTTCCACGCTCCTCGCTGAAGAAACAAAACTTAGTATGCATCAAACAAGTGACTAAATATTCCTGAGTGACGGCTCGTGTAATGACTACACTGTGGATTCATCTATAAAATAAAAATTGTCTGCTGTAATTGCAAAACACCGGAGCCTAGATTTTCTTTAAACTAAAAAATCTTGTTTCGTTTCTATGTTTATATCTTTTATGATCTAATTCTTAGGATGCATCTACATAATAAATACATAAAACTAGCCCACGACTAGTATTTTGAGATTCTTTAACTATTTCTATGGATTTGTATTCGATCCACTTATTAAATCCGTAGACCAGTGACAACGTAAAAATGTTTCTATAGAAACTTCATTTTCTCGCCACAGAAAGTCTGTTGAGGATGGATTTGTATTCGATTTGTGTTCGATCTACTTATTGAATACACAGACCAGTAACGACGTAAAAATGTTTCTATAGAAACTTCATTTTCTCGCCATAGAAAGCGCGTTGAGAAACTTCAAAATGGTTTTGGGCTTTCCGTAATTACAAAGAAACCGTGTAGTTTGCATTGCTATCGCGGAATACAAGTGTTCGTTGTTAAATAATGAGTTAATTAATGGGAACTGCGTTTTTCGAACCAGCCAGCATACTTTCCGCGGCGAATGTATATCGATCGAAATTAGTGCAGCCCGAAGAAAAGAAAGGTACCTCTAATGAAGAGAACAGCCGTAGAAAATGCATGATAGTATGATCAGGTTGCACCAGCTGCTTACTTTCTCTTACGTAATAATTTTCTTCCGTCGAATAAGCCGGTACACCTCGGGTTTCCTTCCTGTAATAAGTTTCGCGTAATCAGCGATGAACAATCACATCCTCGCCGCGACACAGGTTTCTAGTGGTCATCGTACCGTCTAAGTGGCTCTTCGTCGCTGTGATAGCATCGCTTACGTCACAAAGAACCGCTCACGGTTCGTGAAATTCTCACGCGGTGAGTAATGCCGCACCAAACACGGAATAATTAAGCCGGGAAGGTCAGTAATTCGGGGGACCATGATATCACGGTGATCGGTCACACGCGTCGCATCCAGAATAGTGAATCCTTATCTGGTATACTAAGGTCTTGTTATGCGCCGTACGGAGTGATTCTGGTAATTGGGACGAGCTCAAGCTCTGTTCCATGTGAATTTAAAAAACCGTTGTGGAGGAAAATTTTTTAGACTATTTAACAAGTTTTATTACTCCAAAGTACGATATTTTCACAAGTGCATCTATGCACTCGCAAAGTGCAGGCTGCAATTTCTCGCTAAAAATGTATCAGGATACAATACCAAAAATTGATATTTCATGAAATATTTTACTTTTCGAACGGTAGATACGATGCTGATAAATAAAGCAGCGTCGTCGCGAACTTTACTGTACTTCTTAACACACGTGATTCACATATTTTCCTAAAAATCTGTAGTTTTTCACTGATTATTTACTTATTCGATATTACAGGAAACAATTATTTCCACAAGTTGCGCCACTTTACAAATGGTTTAAGAATACATATAAAATAAAATTTCTGAATTTAGGAAAAATTAGGAAAAATATTCACCAACTTTGAATGCAATGAACGAAGAATTTGAAATTAAATATCCCAGAATTATCAGAAACGTAAAATATCCTTGTACAAATTCATGATTACTACAGTGAACATTTCAAAGAAAATTTCGTGGCATTTCGTGCATTGCCATGAACTACAAAATGGAAGAATATCTGGTACGAATAAATTACTATTAGAACGGAAAGTAATAACAAAAAACAATAGAAGTTTCCAACGAATCTGATAAATCCGTTCCGCCTGTCTGCTGCAGCTATTAGTGCGAAACGATTTGAAAGACATGATCACCTCATACAAGATATCGATTTCTGAAATTTATCGCATTCTCATCTTTTTCATGTGTTCTGATTTTTACCACACGCTAAGTACAGCAATTTCGTGAAAACATAAGAACACACCTCAAGCTTCAAATGTGTAATAAGCATTTGATTAGTTCTGTCGATCATTCGTGCGCACGTGGCTAACGGTATACGCGTCCGCAGACACCGATATATCGATATTAATCTGAAGCAGCGAGCTATCAAACCATAAATGTACTGCGAATAGAACATGAAATCATGATTGACTCCATTCAAACTGTCAAAGTCTAGTTTCTATTGCACAGACCGAGTTGGAGAAACGCAAAACAACTTGCGGAGCGATGTGAAAAGGTAATTTTAAAAAGGTAAGTGAATAAAATGAATAAAATAAATAAAATGTACCGAATCATGTTCATCGCACGAATCGGTTTCGAGATGCATATGTCTCATCAATCAAGCTTATGCCATTGCTAGTAAATTTTCTTGTTCTGTTTATTCACTGTCACTTTCAGTAACTTTCTTCGAAGCTAATCCTCACTTAAACAGCTACATACTATATAGAAGGGTTTATATTCTCAGATACACTTCACATAAATCTGAATATTATTTTATCCCATTTATTAACACTAAATCTATCGAGGTGGTTAATATGATCAGATTTACATTTGTTATTTTGCAGTTGCTAAAATTATATAGATTCTTACATAGAAAATTATTATCTATCTATAGATTATATATATATTATGTTTATAATGTAAACCGCGATATTATACAGATATTATATAGATTCTTATATAGAAAAATTATTGAATAAAACGCATAATCAAGGTAATCATTTTATATACATTGTAATAAACATGGCGAAATGAACAAATAAATTCAGTCTTCACGGCGTTAAGAAGCAATACACACTACTTACTTTTAGGGACCGTTAAATTTAGTGCTAAATAAATAAATAAATAAATAAATAAATAAATAAATATTCAACCTGCCTTCGCAGAAGGAGTCACCTAACATTCCTTCTGAACGATTATGACTCACGAAATTTTGCACATAATGTGAATGGTAGCAGGAAACTAATTTTTGACAAGGATACTTACCAAGGTCATTTTTGATGGCTTCTTGATACCTTCGATGTTTTCGTTGCGTACAATTATATATATTTATTGCATCTTGTAGCTAATAAAAAGATACGCTGAGACATGTTTAATAAAGCGACCTTCAAATTACCTCGACATACCGTTCGCATGTTCACGAATAATACTTGAACAAAGGCTTATTTTAACGTTCAATCAGATTCTCATCAGGCGCAAAAACATCGTTAAAGAACGCTGAATGGTGCCATTTAACAAGTGTTAAGAGATAATATAGCGATGACTAAACGGCGACCATTTCACGGGGCAATGAGTAAGTGAATTTAATCAAGATAGAATAAATTCTCTCCTTCTCACACTCTCCCTTATTTTCAATAGAAATTAATTTATCGAAGATAAGAAAAGATAAATTAGATGTCGTTCTGAAATTATAAAATAAAACCTCACCGTTTCGTAGTAAAATCACTTCTGTTTATGTGATTTTATAGATTATATACGATCAGACTTTAATTATTATATTGTATTTATACTGTACCCTGCATCGAAAACATAGCTATTGCTTAAATTTACGTCTGCTGATAAAAACAGACACATTTGTTTTCCAATATTGTGCATTCGATTCATTGTGTTTCATGTAAACAACACATTAAAGAATTCAGAAACACATTGAAAAATATTGACAAATCAAATTACAAATGCTTCTAAGCTCAGATGTATTTTTGTGGAAAAGGTCCGCTATTCAAACATTAATAAACGCAACGTCCAATTACAATTGAAAACAAGAGTTGCGTGCATAATGTACATAATAATTGCATTTGGAATCCAGCCGAATAGAATAATGGTTTGAAGAATATTTTCTCGGAAGTTTTCACAGTCAAAGAAATTCTGAAATTGCTAGCGTAAAATTAGAAACACCGCATTCACTACATTTACCATGCAATTACAGTAATAATTATTGAATACCTAACAATAGGGTTACTGTACCGGGAAATAAGCGAGTTTCGTGTCTAACTGCTACGAAAGGTACGCTCTCGTGATCCACCGAGACTCGTATTAACGTGCTCGACGATTTATAACTGGTTCCATCGGTTATTGCCATTTCTGCAATACACGTGGGTATTGGGCGTGCCCTATATAGCGAGTTGTTCAGCGTTTACACCTTTCTCCGAATCCTCGTGTCGTTTGCTTTGCGATTCTGCTCTGCGAAATTCGTTCTTGACCTTTCGTCCATGAGAGGGTTCAAGGTACACTGCTACACGACTGCATGCGAATGCGCGACAAGTTTGCTCTTAAATGTCATTGTATGATAACATAGTGTACCTTGATATCTCTTGATTATCTCTGTATCTCCTAATCATACGATTCTGATAAACCGCTTCGGGAACCGATGTTGAAATGATCGTTGATTTACACCGTTTGTGTTTCTATCTCTACGTACAATAGTTCAACTTATTGCATCGCGAGTATTACAGTTTTCATTGCTTCATTGTTTCATCGTGGAATGAACGAAGAATGCAGTTTTCTAGCGCATCGTTTCCTTTATGGCTGTGATGAATAAAATGTGTTTATCTGTAGTCGTTTGATAATGTCTGAACGGTGACACGATGATGCAGATACGAATTGCAAAACGTAATAAATATTTTTTAAGCCTTTTTGTTACTAACTGCAAGGTGTGTGCAATGTTCGGATCTGAACATAATATCATTACGATAAAGTTGAATTCTTCAACGTAGAAGTGAAATTTATAATGATTATTATATTATTATTATTATTATTATTATTTATTATTATTATTATGTATTATATTTATAATTATAGAATTTATAATTATATTCTTAACAAAAATATTCTGTTTTAGTGTACCTTTTTTAATACAGCAATTTTAAATACTTGTGCTTAAAAAGTATAATATTATTTAATTACTTATCACCTGTATTGAGAATATGCCGCGATTTAAATTAATTCAAATTTCAGAGTGAAATTTCAGAGGAAAGCAAATTGCATTGTAAATATGTCTTCATGCAAAATCGAATACAAAGTAAATATGTGTGATCCATTAAATCGAGAATTGTTATTATACAATGATAATAATTTTTAGAGAAACCATTAATTACAAGCAAAATAACACGATCGATCTATAAAACAACCCATAATGAAATATCTAATTTTTAGGAGTTCGACTTCGAGTATCATTTTAATCGTCAGAAACAAACCACAATAACTAGGATAAGATCAGGATACAGTAAATTGGCATAGTTACGTACACTGGAAAATGGTTGTCCCGCTATGTATAACATTAGTAATGCAACACTATCCCATACATTCTATTATCACAGAACATAACGGAGGAAGAACGAAACACAAAATTAAAAATAATTTATCTAACGTTCTTAAGCCGACGTCAGCTCGCGAAGAGATACGCCTGATTTTTTCAAGGAGACATAAATATTTAAAAGTGTATAATCAAGAACTCGTGATATTGAGAACATATGAAGTTATTAATAATCATAATACAATCCATAATATAATCCAAAGTTACGAGAAATGCTATGCATGGAACCATGAAGTAATTACATTGCAGAGATTTGTGCATCTGAAGCTTATAAAATTCATACAAAATACAAATCCTAAAACGAAACAGAACACCTTGGCAATATAAATTCGCCTAAATTTCGCAACGAATGACCATGAAAATGTATAATCCGTTTAATTATTTGCTCTCGTATAATTCCGCACGTTAGACAATACACGATAAAATCTTTCATATTTAAACACTCATTAAAGTTCTCTGAACATTAACATCCAGACGTTCTGTTGTTCAAACTGTGTGTCCTCTAGCAATAACGGTGTTCTCTTCGCAAATACGCGGCGTTTACATACAATGCATGCTATCCTTTGTTCGACTAAACGAATTCTGATCGTAATGATGGTGTGACTTCATTCCGATAAAGACGATAATAATGACAAAGATGTCGTGTTCATAAATTTTCCATGAAAGGAAACAGCTCACGGGACGGAGCGTGTTTCGCAGAAGAACTTCGGCGGTTTAATGTGCACAAGAAATGCAGTGCTGCATTGCCTTATATTAGAATGCTTCTGTAATTTAATGGCTAACAAAATACGAGGTTCTGGATGTATGAAGGAACCGTTAATTTCTCTCGTACACAGCTTAATGGCATACAATTAACAGCTTTATTGTTTGGAAATTCCTTTGTAATATAGATACGGGAAGAGCTTTTACCGCATATTGCATAAAATCAATGAACTCAACCGAGTAAAGATACGATTCGCTCTAATTTGTATAGAATATAAAAGAGTAATACACACAGTATATAGAACCTTGATTATCTGTTTATATTGTGAAAATCAGTGAAGATTTAATCTACCACCGTGTTTACATAACTGTTCTATTATATACGTACATTAAATAGGGTATTTTTATTTATAGCATATATTTATTTAACTGGATTTTGCTATCGTGGAATTGAACTTTAATTATTCATCGAATTTGTGTGAAATTAATGATATTTGGATTCAATCCGACAATAAGCTGCTTGAATTAAGCCTTACGCTAAATTATGTTTGAACAATAAATAACCACGGTTGCTTTTACGTCTATCAACGTCATACTAATAATTGGTGGAACACCCGGTATAGCAGAAGGAAATACGAAGGTAGATAGAGAAATGACGCACTTCCTAGTACGTTTCGCTCTAATATGTATACATACACATTTCTGATAGTATTCTTGTAACGTACTTGAGGTATATCACCAAAAGGCATGACGCACCTATTAAGTCTAATAAATGAGTAATTCATTTTATTCGAAGAATATACTCGTTTCCTTTTAATTCATAGCTAGGCTGCGAATGTCTTCGAATAAAATGAATTACTCATTTATTATCGTTAATTAACGATATCATCAATTTCAAACGAAAAAATGCTATTTCTTCGTTTGCAGAATCATAAATTTTATTGTACTTGTGAATCTATTTGTACGTCTTTATTTTATAGCATTCTACGTGTATCAGGAAACGTTAGAAATATAAAACTGTCTGCAATTTGATTGTAACCTTGAAGTAATTAAAATACGATAAGAAATAATTCTTTATTATCATCAATTTAATTGCACATAATCACAGCCGTGCCTTCAGTATTTCTTCACGCGATCAGTCTTTCACAATGAATCTCATTCTTTTCGAAGAAATCTCTTCAAAGTTTCCAAATCTTGATCATAAAAATACAGGATAACTGCAGACTGATTTTTAAAGATTACTGACATTCATCTTATCTGTTCATACAAGCTGTATTTATTAATTGAGACAGTCGCGACGCATGTATAACATCATACTAACTTTGAAGAATAAGTTTACAATTCGTTGCTTCTTCATTTATTAAAATTATTCCATGAAGCTGATCATTTGCGTTTGACACGTTCTAAACGAAACACAAAGAATATCAATCATAAGAACAAACAGTTTATCGATGTTATAATGTCTCATTATGTTGACCCCCAACAAGGGACAAAGGTAAATAGAAATTTGCCACAAAGAGATCATAAAACATTTTCTGCTTATTATTGTTAAAAGACACCACTACAAATTGTGTAAATACTCGTAGCTTCATTATATATTTTTCACAGCAGAAGTATGTAAACATTTAACCAATGTATGCATGTATTGAATATTGTGATACATAGTTTGTTAACTTCTTGTCAATGTATCATTGATTAAACGTAATTATTGATTCCTTCACCGCCGTTATAAAAATTGCATAAATTTATTATTCAAAGAAGAAATACATTTTTCTTTAACTCCTGGTTCTTACAAGCGACTAAAACAATTTCCATTTAGCACGAAGATCCCCAGTCTATACGTAAACAATTTCATGAATTAATTTATGTCTCTTACATACTCGTTAATGACACGAAAGACGCTTTTTGACGTCCTCTCTTGCAATAATACAATTGCACGAACTCTTCGGGTTCGCGCCACGCCTCGAATTAACGCAACGTCAAGTTGGATTGAAATGTTTATCGAGCAATTATGACCGGGTCGCAATATAAATGTTGTTCGTCGCAGTTTAAATATCGTTTACAATAAAATTCTACGTCAGCGTCGGTGTTCGAACTCTTCCAGCGGATTACAAACGAATAGAATAAATGAGCCGTCAAACCCGATTCGCATGCAGTATCGTAACGCGACTTAATTGTTCCGTTCCAGGTTTTAACGCAGGCATCAAAACTGCACGATGGATCAAACCTTGTGCATAATGCATCGCCGAGAACGCTGCGCACATGCACGATAACAGAATTCGAATTATTTTAAGCGGATCACGTGCGCTCCTCTCTGCAATACCATTCCGGTAATTGCTTGAACGTCTTGATTGTTTGTTTTTATGTATCCGCCGGCACTTATGGCACAGGAACGTTCTCCAGAAAATAGTTCGCGTTCTGACGGGGCGATTCGAAATGTGCATTAAATAATACAGTGCATTGACTTTGCTCCGAACCGTTTTTTAATTCTGCGTTCTACTGTACAGAACTCCAATTATTTATGAAGCATTAGTTCATCAATTGATTCAAAATAGATTACATTTAACAGCTGTGCTCTGCTTCGGTTACGATTCCAGTGATAAATTCTCTGACGGATCGAAACTCAAATCAAAGAGGAAGAATATATTTCTCTGGATTGTAGAGTGGTATGCACAATGGAATTTAATAAATTATCTAGATTTCGATAACTGATCTAAATTTAAATGAATTACTGTACATCGAATGTGGACTAAATTCGCTCGGACCAAAAGAGCTCGGCAAAGCTGGTGTGCCAAACAAATGCGAGTGTCACGTCACGAAACTTCCAATATTATGGTAGCATTGCTCCTGAGAAACTTTCGTATACACGTGTGATTTAAATACGGGGATCTATATGTATTCGTAATTTTATAATACTGATCTGCATGGTCTGAAATATGTTTTAATTATCGTAGAAATTGATAACATCGTTTTCATTGAAACGAACCCCGTGTCATTATATCTTAGATTAAAATTGGACACATTTATATCTTAACAATTTAAAATTTCAAGGAACATTCGTATTCAAAATGTTTATAATGTACTATGAGAAACAAAGCTAACGGAATAAAATAACAATGATCCACGAATCAGCAAGGACACATGATCAACGAATTCTATAAATCGTGCTTTAACCGCCTGATTGTTGTTAAACAGCGTAAACAGAAAAATATGCGACAAGTAATCGACGCGAATGCGTCTCGAGGATATCGCTTACCAAGTTCATCGGCAGCCCCTTAATTAGATGAAAGACGAGGATCCCCGCTGCGTACGAAGAAGAAGACTCACGTGAACACGATCGCAGGAGGCATCGGGAGGCGAGGGAACTCGAAACCAGTTGCGTCTCGATCGTAGAAAAACGAGCAGTTTACAAGTTCTCTCGGCCAGGTGAGTTCACAGCACTTCGCGACTGCGGGACTGTCTAACCGGTACTGTACAGCCGAGACGATGCAAAAAGGATCGGCAACTGAGGAGCAGGGCACGCGAGTGCTGCCTCTGTCTTCGGCTGATGCCCGTGGAATACGGGAACCACACGGTTCGCCCCCTCTCTCGTTCTTCCTTTCCTCGATGCCTCCTGCTGAATGCTCCGTTACTCCTTCCGCAACGTCCTCAACCTTATCTGGTTGATACGGTATTTCTTTCGATTGATATCTGCCCCACGCGAATCGATTCTTCTGGCGCGACTGCCGAAAACGTGTTGCGACAACGCGATTACAGTTGTCATCAGGGAACCGATCAAATTTTCTCGGAAACATTTTTTTTATCGGGTGTCACTGCGAATCACTGCGTGCAAAAGTGAAGGAAGTAAAACGAATGCTTCGTATCATTCCGTAGATATTTCGGCAGTTTGTTCAACAAGTAAGACTAAATTGATGCATAACAAAAAGTTCGTAAATGCTTTGTTACGATTTTATGATAAAAATATGGGATACGATTTAAAGGCTGCTGAATGTATCTACGTCTCCATTTTGACGTGACACCCGCGCCTTTGATGACAGAAACTTGATATCGAAGAGTCATTGAATTTATTGTTGATTTCGATTGGTTGGTTGCGATTTTGTCTAATCTCATCGCAGGCGATGTTAATCTTTGTAATTAACTCGTTTCTTGTACGTTAGCGTCATTATAGCTCTCACATTTTTTATCATTGTCATAACTTCTGAAGAAAGCATTAATGGCCTTTTTGTTGTATCACATTATAGTCCTATTTTTATTAAGTTTTATTTTTAAATGATATTTCAAATAATGTCACCCCAAATCTGTGTTCGTTATTTATCACTCCGATTATGAGGACAAATATGATTCTCAAAATAATATACAATGAAAAGATTTTATTTTAAGAAACGCTTAAGAAACCCTAAATCTTTCTCTCTTTCTCTTTCTCTCTTCTCTATTTCTCTCTCTTCCCTCTCTTTCTCTCTCTCTCTCTTCCCCCTATTTCTCTCTCTCTCTCTCTCTCTCTCTCTCTCATTATTTATCTCTTTCTCTTTCTCTCTTCTCTATTTCTCTCTCTCTTCCCTCTCTTTCTCTCTTCTCTATTTCTCTCTCTCTTCCCTCTCTTTCTCTCTTCTCTATTTCTCTCTCTCTTCCCTCTCTTTCTCTCTCTCTCTTCCCCCTATTTCTCTCTCTCTCTCTCTCATTATTTCTCTCTCCCTTTATTTTTCTCTCTTTGCTCTCTTTCTCTCTCTCTTTATTCTTCTCCCCCCACTCTCTCTCTCTCTCTCTCTCTCTCTCTCTCTATCTCTTCATAAACATATAATCCTTGCAACAACAAAATTTTATTTTAGAAAGCCTTTATAGCAATTTCCTTTGAAAGTACATTCTTAAGAGATTCTTATCCGCGTCGATTCAATATTGCTACGAGATAAAATAATCGTTTCACTGGTGCAGAAAGTAGAAGAAGGACGTTATATTTCAGGAAAATTTTTCTTGTTATCGGATGTTTCCTTTATTATGCAAACATCGCCCGGAAATAATAAGGCAAACGTCATTCAGAGTCATAAATAGACACCGTTCATATCAGAAAAACATATCATCCGTTATCTGGTCATGAATAAAATAGTGAGGAATATGTTCAACTAGTTATCATTCGACAGCAACGCTAATGATTATTTTCGCCATTCATGAATAACAAATTAAATCGAATTCATTAAGGTATTCAAATAAAAGAATGATTTGTATAGTAACTGTTCTTTTATGAGTAGATTCTGAATTTCTATGCAGAATAAAAATTTGTCTGCATTGATCGCTAAATGCAGCTCGAATGTAATACTGAGATACGTCTAAATAATGAAGTTTAAAGAAAAAACCATTTAAAGTTTGATTTTCCTAATAATAATTTGTGGTTTACGAAAATAATGAAATATGATTTTTATTAAATTTTGTACTAATGGACACTGATTAATACTTTTGCCTTATACATTCAAAGATATGTTAGTATTGCATTATCTAGATAATATTTGGTACGAAATAGTAGAATACCTCCAAATTAAGTTTCTTTTTTTTTATTAAAATGTCTCATTATTGAATTACAACGGCAATATATTTCGTTTCCTAACAATTTTAATGTGTTCAAAATAATGCATTAGTGTCTCCAAATTCTTTAACCCTCTTAGTTCCGATCAAAAGAGTCGTGCGTACCTGAACGAAGTATACCAAACCTGTTTGATGTAGTTTTATCAAGTTTCGCAAAGAAATTATAAAAATCTTGTGAACCCTGATAATTAGAAAATTCAGAAAGGGGGGGGCGACGAAATAACCTATAAAATTATTAAGAAAACATTTCATTAAGAGAACATTTCATATATCATTGTTCGGCACTAAAGGGGTTAGGCGTTTTCACTCTTATTAATTTTCTGTACTTATTTCTGCCATAAATGCATAAAACCTTCAGTCTATTTACGAACGCCACATGATATGTTAGACAATAAAAAATCTTCAACAATTGTCATGTTTCACTTAAACATACAATTAGCATTATGTTTACATGGAATCCGAACGTAAGTAGAAAATAATATTTGTCCGTCATTTATTACAAAATTTTCCCACTTCCACAATCTTTGTACCCACAAACTTTCTATTTGTCGTACGAAGCGCTGTTTTCATCACGTTGGATGATGCTTCAACTATTTCTTTTGTTCAGATCACTAGCAGTTGGTTCTGAAATATTTCTCGATATTCTTATATTTCAATCACCATCGATGACATTAAGCATTATACGGTTCTATAATAACCGATAAATTTGATAAATACAATATTTTTAGTTAACAGTGTATACGTAGTATATATTTATAACATGCTATAAAATGGTACATTTTAATCTCGAATTTCGAACATGTGCTCGAAATACTTCCAGGAAATTAAAGTCAATTAATCTAAAATTAGAAAATCGCAACGCTTGACAAGGTAAACGTGAATTAATTATGTTTCCTTGTGTAATGCAATTTTCCGTGCGGACATAAGACCGGACGCTGTTTCAACATTATGAACACGACTGTTCGCTATTAATTACTAGATGGCGGTGATTTCTGTAAATGTCGGTCTAACTTCTAAAGTCTGATATCCAATTGAAACTCTTTTAGAAACTCGAGCAAGATGTAATATATTCTAAACTGTAACAAACACTTTACGTCATCGCGCATGAAAAAAAAGTCCTACGCGATTATCCGCGATCCAAAAATCTCGGTTAACTAAAAGTCGCTCATGCGAGTTGCATTCGAAAACGAAAATGTTTCGATCGGTCATGCGATTCGTTCTCCGACACACAAATGCTGCACGGTTAAGCGGTCCCCGCGTTAACGTTTCCACCGGTAACGTTCGACTTGGATCCTTCATTTCGCCGGCGCCATTACATTTGCATCATTAATTCCCAAGTTCAGCGTAATTAGTGAATTATATATTACACAGTTCTGCCTACCGTTACTCCACTAAACCTTGCATTTTCTTCCAGTTCCTCCGCGCTTTTTCCATAACTGTATACCCGCGTTGGCGCGTCTTGTGTGAAGCAAACCGAAAGATAATGAGGCGTGCGCGTTGCATGAGACGAATCAATTAATCAAAATTGCGATAAATACAGGCATACTACCATCCACAATACAAACGTCAACCGAATTACCAAATCAAATGATACTTTCTATAACGCGTGAACCCGCTGGAAGTGTAAATAAATAATCACCGTTGCCGCGGACATGTTTATTCACCTACTTCGTCGCATTAGTCGCTGTAAACACGAAATTGTTACTCGAACGCGATTCGACTTTCTAATACCATGATTTATTGATGAAATGCAGCTTGCCAACCGCGCGCGGTACTTATTAAATTCTCATTTCTTCGCCGATTCCTCGACGCGAACCGTGTGCTCGGCGGGTTCTGAACATTTTCTGGCCAACCCGTTCCGCAATTTGGCGCGCCGACACGATCGCTTCAGCATCCGATTCTTCTCGAAGAGATTCCTAGATGATACCCTGCTATTCGCCGCGCCTACTCTTTCCCTCGTTATTGTAAAACAGCGAACGCATGGTGGAGGAAGTGTGGAACGGTGCGTCCGATAAGCAAGATAGCATTCCACCTGTTCAGTGACATACTCGAACACGTGAAAGTTTAACGACGCGTGATAAGTACTTACTACGTTGCTTTACTACTAACTTGAAAAGATAATAGACGACGTGGCCCTGTCGCCCGTGAAAGAGATAATCGCATCGTTTCTAAAACTGCACTCCTGCTTCCGTCATTTCACTACGGCGACGGAGATTCTTATCGCGTTGTTACAGAACAACGGAATCAGACGATCCGTTTCAACTGTTTCAATTCAAGTATACGCAAATACTTGTAGGAATTTATTTATTAGGAAACAGAAACGACGTGTAGTTAAAAAGACGACTGCAATGATTGGCCAGAAAGTTCGCGCGTTTTTTAACACATAAATTTAAAGCTTGTTTTCGTACAAGATGGAATTTGACTGGTATCGAGAGCAGAATACGGACGTAAAAAGTAGTTTTCTTCGAGGTCGCTTCCTTCGAAGTTTTCAAGGTCGTCGATGTTGATTTGCATATAAATGCATCTTTCTTTTATTGCAACAATAAATTCATGTCTGGATACAACGAGTTTCTTAGTTGCATATAATTTGGTTTTGCTGTAATGACTTTCTACAAATAATGTATTTTATAAACAGTGTTCAGGAAAAATTTAGAAACTGATAATAAGTAATACAGAACATGTGCACATGTAACGATCCTGTATTTGCTAAATAAATCATCTGGTTTAAAGCATCAATAAAATAAATAAATAGAAGACACGAGGTCGCAGAAAATGTTCTATGATCTTTGTTCAATCTTCGTTGTTTAGAACAATTGCATTACAATTAAAATTCATCACTATTAAATTCGAAAATATAAAAGCATTACTTTGTTGCAATGTACTGATCTATCGAGTTTCCTTCTGCAGCATTTTCATTTCCGCTCTTCTAAAGTGTTACATGTGCCTGATTTTTAATTAAAGAACTATTCCATATTCCCAAATAAACAGCCGAAATCAAAATCGTACGAATCTACAATCTGATTCTACAGACATCGTAAAATCTCGTTTTTATAGCCACTCGAAACTGACTTCGAGTGTTACGCAAGATTGTCTAATTAAACTCGTAAATAAAATTCAAGTAACGAGGTTACTTTCTCTTATGCATCTGAGGTTACGCGAAGAAAATGAAAAGAATAAATTGAGTACTCGAACATGATGCTATAAATATTATTCAATAAATCTGCAACTGGGGAAACGGGAACAGGAGCCGCGTGAAATATATATCCGAAGTTCCATGAAAGTCGTGTGCTTTCGATATCTGGTCGGACTAACTACTTTCCACGGACATCGGCCTAATATCATGCAGTTACACATCGCCCGTTCTATAAAGAGTTTTCTATGGAAATATTCTTGGCACATTTGAATGAATTTCTATACCTTTCACCTAGATACTTCATGTCACTGCCACATCTCCCATGATTATCTTAGCGGCTGAGTTTCCACGAAGATTCGAATCGTTTTAACCGAGCTATCAAGGGGCGTACGTTACAAATATTTGATTGTCGTTGCATCCTTAACTGGTGCTCCGCTACAATGAATAGCGGGAACTGAATAGAATAGGCAGCACTAATTGTGCGAATGTGAGGAAGAAGTCACTTCAACATCAAGTTCAATCTTAATCAATGCAGAATCCATTTGTATGTCACTGTTCAGAGAATGTTTCATATGTGCATTGAATTGTTAATTTGTTGATGCACGAACTGTTCTTATGACGTTCGTAGAATAGGCTGATGATAGTCGAGTACAGTGGTGTGAACAATTGTAGACTGAAAGTAACATTTACATTTTTAGCGATATTCGAGCAAAGCTTAATGAGACATCATATTTTTACATTTCTATATTAGAAATAATAGATAATGAAAATATGCAAATTTGATATTTATAATATATAATATTATATAATAATATAATATACACGCACCACTGTATCCGAACTGCTGCGATTGGACTTTCAATGCGAAGAATACTATTTTATTATGTGCATTATGTCTCGTGTCTTTAGAATTTTGTTATAATGTTTTTTATTATATTAATTTTTTTTGTTAATTAATTTTGTTATAATATTTTGCAAAAATGCATGAAATCCGTAGTCTGGTCATTATGAATACGCTATATGATATCACCATTGCAATATTGATAAATCGTTCGTTTTTATGAATGATATTCTATTTGTTTCATATAGAACGTGTCAGAGGTAAACGATTAAACCGATAATCGACCCTTAAATATCTTTCTCATAAAATTAGATGACATACTATCATAGTTTCCAAACCATTGTTATCACATACGAGGAAATAATAAATCACAAATGGTGCTAATTGGCTAATCCTTTTGATGAAGTTACTACGAAAAAGGTGATAATAAGTGTGCAAATGCCATTTCCACCAACCATAATTGAAATTCACGCTCTACTCCATTAGTCTCAAGTGTCACTCTTTATATAATACGTTTCTTCATGGCCGGGCCTCTCTATCCGGTATAAATCAAACTGGAACGTGAAGGTGAATACCCTTCTTTTACGCTTTGTTTTGTGCAGAAATACCAAACCGAAAGATACGGTGACAGAACTGATTCGTGACCGTTACAAGACCGATACAGAAATAACGTAGAACCGATATAATAATATGCTGCAGAACCGTAACCGGAACCGATGTGATCCAGAATCTTTTTCATTTGTATGTAATGTATATAACGTCAGTCGGTTCTTCGTCCACTTTTCGGTTGGAAATTTTACATAACAGTTATTAACAATTGTTTTCAGAACCATTTCCGGTCCTCTCTATAAGGTTCAACTTATTTATTATGTGCTAACGCGTACTTAACAGCAAATACAATGAATTCTGCCTAACTGACGCTCGTATTGTACACAGAAATGGCTAATTTGGGATGCAAAGATACGATTATTCGAGCCTTGCGGCTCGTTTTTATAGTTACCGATTGTCGACAGCTATCACTAACTGATCAAATCCGAAGTTTTCCGAAGTGGTAAACAATTATAAAACAAGATTTGAAGCTCTTCTTTCTCTATACCTATTTTAGAAATCTGCTGAATCATTTGGTTATTTTTACTTTTAATATGAATTGATCAAAAGGACATGGACTAACGATATTTTATTAAACATTATAATTGAAGAGTCTGGTATTAAACGCTATAATACAAGACGGCTTTTTCGATTTTGTTTCAAGAAGCTATAAAACAATTCTTTTTAAATGTTTTCAGATAATTCATACTAAAAAGGTATCAAAAACAATTTTTCTTAATGTCATATCTTTTATGGTTTCAGAACTATTTGAATAACATTTCGAAGCTTTTGAATACTAAAAGTCAATTGAAATAAATATAATTAAGAATTTTAGAAAAATGAATAATAGAAATGATTTTTAGCGAACACTCAAAGCAATATCCATTGACTTGAGCCAATTTTCATTGAGTAATGTATACGCATGCAGTTCTACTATTATTTTTTTATACTTAAGATCATACGAACTGTATCAATATTATGCAAGCACTTCGAACTTCTATTTAAAATTTTTAAGTATATCATTTCTGTTTATGACGCTATCGATTGCATAGAAAATAATGCATTTCGTGAGGTTAAACTAGGCTCCTTCTGTAACACCTTTCACCTTCGATCATTTTATATTAGAAAAGAAGCATTGACAATGTCTGTAAAAATGCAGCCATCTAACAGCAGGGGTAGATTTCTTGACCTACTACCCTACTCTATCCTGCCGCACCATTACCACTTGTCACACATTTGCTCGTAAACGAACCTAATTCATCATGAATTATGAATGGATTACTTACGTTTGCTCTACAACGACTTTGTATCGTGAGTTTCTCCTTCTATTCTTTGAATGACTTCTACGGGGGGAAGTAACAGCTTGTAATGATCACAGGTTGCAACCAGCAACTCATCGACCCGATTTTTAATCAATCTGCCTACCGTTTCCGCTACACAATGCAATAAATGCCGATTCGCAAATCGGCTTCTATTTTTTGTATTACGTACAGTTTAAACTAATTTCAGGAAGAAGACGAATTGACATTTCAAGCACAAACGTCGAGACAACCAAATTTGTTGGAAGCTTAATTCTGTTTAGCGTTTGGACGGCGGCGCTCGGGTCCATTTACAACCTGAGCATAAATATTGTTATTTAAGTGTCTAGTTTTCTGACAATTACTTGAAATTTTCGCATGTTTCGATATGATCTATAGAAAAACTAATGTGTCTGGAAGAAATACCTTGAAAATATGTTGAAAGAAATTGATAAAAATTAAGCTTATAAATTTTACAGAACAAAAATGGTTAAGTTTACTTGTAAAAAGTCAATTAACCACAGCTTTAATTTCGATATCATTTTTAAAGCACTTCCACAATTATTTACAAGAAAATATTTAGGCAGATTAAAATAAAAAATAGTCACTAGGAAAGAATTTAAACTGTGAAGAGAATGTAGAAAAATAGCTTCGGATTTGTCACTTAGTTTTATCTATTACGATTTTCAATATGTAGTAAACACTAACTCAAAGTAAAGCCCTTGTTTTAATCGGCTCAAGACATGGATGGCAATAAGATCTATTATTACAGACGAGACATAGGTGTATACTTGACATTCGATGGATTATTTTGACATCCAAAAATGGGGCTTCAGAAGCCCCATTACCACCCCCGTGACGTGCTCATCGTTACCGACGTTACAAAAATTTAAGTTTCTTAGCGAGAATCAAATATTATATATACCTCATTTGTATTACGAAAAGTTTTATAATTTGAAAGCCACAAATTCATACGGCGCGTATATTCAAACGATTCTTTTAAAAGAGCTTCAAATACTTCGAAATGTGTGTGCAAGAAAGATACTTTAACCCTTTCATAGGCACTGAGAACTATACTAGCCACCTACTTTTAGTGCGCATATTATCACGAGGCTCAAATGTTCCCACTGTTGAAAATTCTTATTAAATTGAAATATTCTTGAAATTTATATTATGCCCATGAAAGGATTAACGAAATCATTTCTTCAAATATTTCTGCTTCAAACGTTCTTTTGTACCTCGAGTTCTGTTAACTATTTTCGTTTAAACATTAGATTTTTAAGCAGACTTGAGAGTATTCGAAGGTATCAATAGGAAAATAAATTCTTATAATTATTAAACAGAGTTAGAAATAATAAATTTGCCAGTAGAATATTTTGAATGTAATGATTCTTCGACACATTAATGCTTTAAAAGTTACTCTGTACATTTGACGTTATTTTTTCCATTTTATTAATGATTACGAAATGATAAGACAAAATGGCCACGGGAGTGCTCAATAGTGACATTGGCAAAAAGAATTCTCGTAAATATTAAACATCAAAAAGCAATCAATTAATTCATGAAACTCGTCTGCTGCAACAATTTCTCAGATCATACGTTCATGCTCGAGATACATTACTCCACATTCCTGATTCTATCAGTTATTTTCATTAACAAATTACGTAGAAAAATAGCCAAATGGGTGTTTAACCATATTTCTAACAAGCGGAATTGTTATAAATATCATGAAGCTAAAAATAATAACTTTAATAATGAAAAAAGTTCATTTAATAACCCAACGATCATTTGTGTAATTAAAATTGACTTTCATCTGAAGGAAGAAAAGCGGACGATGGGCTGGCCTTTTTTTCGTGAATCATAATGGATCAGCGTTTTCCGATCTGTCTCAAGGAGATGTTACTATTATTATATTATATATTATGATAATAACTTATAATAACTATATATTATATAATATAATAATAACTATATATTATATAATATTATTATATTATTGTTGTATTCTTTGCGCCGACTGGAGGTCGCCCGCTCGCCTAATTAACTCAGGGAAGACTATAGTACATCACAAGGATTTCGAAAACATAATATATATTAGAGATACCGAACATAATTTCTATTAAGATACCGATCTCGAAGGGCAAAATACGATTACGAGTTGTCCCGTTGAATACATTCTTGCGAACCGCGTCGTAGATGTCGTCGGGATTTCGTCGCAGATTCGTTGCATCAGCTAAGGACAATATTGTTTGAAAATCTGTCGCGTGAATTTAATTTTAATTTTAATTTCGGTGAATTTAATCGTGGGTTTCTGTTATCATATTCGGGTGGGTTTTTGACTGGCAATTGCACAAATTTTCCTTGAAATCTAAGAAGGAAAGAATCAGTCACGTCACAAAGATAGCTACGTGGTACGTTATAGTTCTTTCTTTATTCATTATAATCTATTTTTAATTAGTACAAACAATTGTTCAAATGACCACAAAAATAATTACACCTTATATCGTATTCGTGTATTTCATGTTTCATAAATACTATTTCCATTATTTAAATGATCGCGTCGTATACATTTATTGGCTTCAAATAATGTTCAGTACTCGTAGTAGAAATGCAATATACACTACATCCGCTTCATGCTAACGTGCCTATTTTTCGTGAACTATCGGTAACGCTGAGCTCGACACGACATGGTAAGAGGTCTTTAAAATTCTCTAAAACGAAGACAGAAAAGCCCATAAGATGCGATGTCTAATCGGATCCAAAGTCTACTCTGATACCTCGTATGTAATAATACATTGGGTGTTAAATTTACTTCTATACCTTATGATTATAGATTTTCTACTTTTCTCCTCGTGTAATACCATTACTGCCGAGTAGATGGAGCAAGATGTCTCATAAAACTCTCTCTATTTTTGCAGAAACCTGTTTTATCAATATATGTAATGTAGATTTGTTATATTGTTTAAATATTGAACTATATTGTAAATTTCATTGATATTAGCTTGTTCAATTTATTAACAATTTTTATTTCAAAACAAATAATCCTTTTTGTTCTATATTTATGTATATCAGTTGATTATTTATAATCATTATTTATAAGATGGTAGGTTCTATACATTATTATTGAGTAGCAATAAAATATATATCAAAATATATTAGTAAAAGAAATCGAATACTGTGGCTACCAAAATAAGTAGAAACGAAATTGAGTTATCAAATATTTAAGAATGTTTTATTACACGAAAATGCCGACACTTCATACCACAGAAATAATTCAAAGCATATTTATAATAACTTGGCAACATTATTACAATATGTAATTACATTTTACAACGTAGTATTATTTTACAGCTTGATGTGCATGAGGCTTTCAGTTCAAAATTCAATTCAAACCTAATCTTCTATTTTTGTCAATTTGAAAAGTTCTATAAATATAAAGTATTTCTTTTTAGTTTAATTGTTAATACTTTAATTTAATAATAAAAATATTTTTGATGATTTTGAAACTACTTTCGACGCACAGTAACAATTATTGCAGTATTTCAATAGTTTTTCTTGCGATCTCGTCCATTTTATCAAAATAAATCAGTTTATCTTCAGAAATTGTTCGATCGATATTTTGTTTAATGGAAGAAAAATAAGTAAGTCGTTTGTTTATTTTAGCAATGGAATCTGTACAAGAAACTACACAAACAGTATTGGCTAAAACTAGAACCTTCTATCTACCGTATCGAAATATAATACGTATATATCGTAAACAAAGATGTTATTTCATTATGAACGATTTGTTTCATGAAATGATATGAATCTTTCAAGCTACATCTATTTATTATATTACTAACTAATTTGTTATTCAAATCATCCGCATAATTGAAACTGTAGACTATTCAAATGCATGACAATGAATACAATGGATCAGAACGAGGACTCCAATGGGATATCTTCACGGTAATTTCCAAACGTGTGTTACACTGACAGTATTACCCTATTATAAATCAGATCAAAATTGTATAATATTGAAATTCGTCAAATGGGTTCTTATTGTTGTAATAATTGATGTGACAGTAACTTCGAAATGTGTACACGTATACACGCAATGTTAAAGCATTTATTCAGTTTTATGAAATTGTGGTGAATTTCATTCCGATTTCTCAAGAAAAATCAATTATTCCGCGAGCAAGAATGAAGTAAGTTAGGTCACAACGCAAGGCACTGAAGCATCATTTTCACTTTTGTCTATCGATTTATATTATATTTGCTGACAAACATCTGCCTTTGTTTGACTTATGTCAACTTATATATAGATAACCGTGGAAAGGTGCCATATGTTGCGTGAAGTGATCATCTTCTAACTAATGCAGAGATTAAACAATAAAAAGGATACAGTTTGGGTTATTATTATTTTTAAAATGTTTATACGTTACAGTTATTTTTATTATATTACTGCTATTATAATTTCTTTCTTTCGTACTTATGTAAACTTATTAGTGCATGTTACACATTTTTCTGTTTCAGATTTTCGTTAAATAAACTCTTATGACAAGTAAAATAATATGTTCAAGAATTTTTGCATTCATTTTTTATACTGACTACGATAAAACATGATCACAAGAACATTTTTTCAGTAATTCCGTATCCTATTCTTAAATAAAAAACAAGAAGGTCTTGTTGCTTTTATAAGTTGAAGGGAACATCGATATTTATATAAACAACAATGTAATAAAACAATGTCATCGTATTCATTATTACTTGTTGCTGTATTAACGATAGGATTTTGTCTTTCAAATTCGCATATATAGCTCTGTATAATCGAGTTATTTATGAATTAGTCTAAACAAATTCAAACTATGTTCGTGAACACGTTTTAATTGAATCTCTTTTATATACATAGATTGTAACAAAATTTTCTAGCAATAATGTTAAACAATACGTATATAACATTGTACATGACTGTTCTTGAACGAACAGATACAATAGTACAAATACAATAATAATAAAATCAATTAAAAAAAGCAATACCTGAAAGTAAATTTCGTGAAAACGTCAGAAGCTTTATTTTCAATCACTGAAAAATTCATTATTTATCGTCGCTACATTCGAAACGGTGGCAGCTTCAAGTTAAACTAGTTCGAGTAGGCGTTATAGTTTCTCCAGAACAAAGATAATTTCGTTCTGAAAATATATTTTCAGCTTTCCCCTATTCGACCGCAGGGCGCACGGAAAAACAGAAGTTCCATTACAGAGTTCCTATTATTCGCGTGATTTATATTCCGCGTACGGGTTATGCAAAAAGCCCAATACACATACGAAATTTCAGGATACAATCGACGAAAGCACTTCAGAAATAAAATTCTGATTTGGCCGTCGGGTCGCGTCGTCCTCTGCTCCCGCATCTATCGAACAGTCATCATTCGAATTACAAATGTATCGATCGTGCGGTCCCAACGTTGAAGTTATCAGCTGCTCGTTCGAGGCCCCGGACACCCCTTGCATAAATTGAAGAATGTTTTTTAAAAGGGAGAACTCGGACGTAGATCGGCTGATCCCGCAGAAACGATAAATTCTGCTTAGCGAGCTGAGTGACAAACACCTAATTTCTCCGCGGGGCATCGTCAGTTGTGCGTCACTCTTGATCTCTCCAGTTCACATTAGCAAAGCAATAAGTTGGCCACCCGCGGTTTAGCAATCGATCTGGACGATGCGGGATGTCTGCACGTTCATTTCGGTGACGTGTTCTCGAAGACAACGCGATTTCCGTATTTTATCAACAATCGCTACCATCGTTCTTTCTTTGCGAACCGAACAATTCGTTGCGTTAATATTAGACAGTTTATGATTTTTTAGTTTACAATTATCGGAATTCTGTACGAGAAGTGTTTCCGTATATTTCTTTGTTCAAGTATATATTTTAATGAAAACGATACGAAGTTTAAATAAATCCAATTCTATCATTGTTATGAAATAAAAAAAATACGTTAGCCGCATTTAATTCCATTCAGAACATTCAAAACAAGGCATCTTTTGGGACGACGATTTTAAAAAGAAATTATTTTTGAAATTTCTACAATATTTTGTCTCATTTTCGAGGAGTATTTATTAATTTTTCTTAAACGTTCCCGTCATTTTTTCTTCGAGGACTGAAGAATTCCTTGCGTTACGAGAGTTCCATTAAGAACATTAACAATAAGACGATTTCCACGAATTTCTTAAGAGAAAGTTTGAGGCAGTTATTTTTTAAATTTCTAGGATATTGTGTTTCATAGTCTAGGTGTCTTTGTTAATTTTTTCGCTGAAAAATGTGTATCATACATATGAAAAATATGAAAAACTTACGTTACTATTTATGTACGATCTTGATTGGATAATGCGGTCACTGATATCCAGGAGCTAAACATGACCTTTATAAATGGATAAATAAATTTTCATGTAATCTTTCGGTTTCTCAAAGAACTAGAGTGTGTGATGTAATTAGATTGCAGATTTAGCTGGTGGTACACATCAGTTATCCGTGTTAGCGTGCATAGTAAGTTGATATACGTTTATAATGCTGAACATAACTCAAACATACTTCGATGCGTTCTAACGCACACACTTCAATCTTTTATAGTTCACGTGGCAAAACGAGTATCAGGAAAAGGTTACAATATTATACCAATATCAAATAACCCTATGATTTTCTACGAAACGCAATTATCTTCGATGACAGAGCAATTAAAAGGCAGAATTTCGTAGACAAAGTATATGAAACTACAATTGCTTTGCAACATACTCGAATTACGTGTAATAAAGAGTTAACTACAAATTTTAATAGATCCTCGTTTAAACGAAATGATTCCTAAATTACTATATAAAAGTTGAATTTATCGATTTAATAAATTTAATAAATTTATTTTTCGGGACTAATAAATAAGGACCTAAGATACATTCTTTTCTCGTTATATGAATTATTTAGGTCATTCTGATAATACTATACGAAATAACGAAACAATTTAGAAAAATTGAATAGATAGCACAATAAACAATGTAGAAAGCGAAAATTGAATTTAAAGTACAGATTAATATCTGTGCCTTTCGTGATCTATTTCAGCGATTATAATTATATCGTGACGATACGATGTGGATTATAGTATTTGCTACGTATAAGCTTTGATTTCTCATTATACAGGCATGAGTCTCTGGCGATTAATTTGATCTTCCTAACAAGCGGCATCAGCCTTTGTACAAGAGCAATCGGATTACTAGTAACAGGTCGACATCAAGCTACCTACATTCCTTGTGATATATTTTTAATGCTAGATAAGATAATGCCGCATTATTTAAATAGCCTGTATCGATTAATTGATACGAACGGTTACGAGACTCTTTAAGATCGATAACGCAGAACTATCCATGTTTTTCTGCGCTGTAATAACCATCCTACTATTACATCAGCAATATTATGATCGATTAGTATCTTTTTCTTGTTTTATTAATATAACTGCTATGATAATAGCACTCTAATATTTTAAAAAGTCAACGTTAAAAGAAGTTGCTATTTTTTCAGACTTAAAGAGTTCCCTACAGGATAACCGGGATCCAGAAACATCGGATGAAACTAATCCAAAATATCCAAAAGATATTCAGTAGCATAATTTATGTTGCGTTCTACGCGAATTTCTCTTATAGGAAATCGTGTCACGCGAGAATTTCTCTCTTTAACACGATTGATACTACTGTTGCATATGGACGGAACATTTTGTTCTACGTAAATTCAGTAACAAAATATAATTTAACAAATTCACTATTTAGATTATAACTTAAGTTAAACGAATCCGGGAAAACATTTTCGAATTTTATGCATTTATTGGAAAAATAAATAAGCAGCGGGACAATTTCATTGAAAACAAATTCATTAAAATGACCAAAGAAAGGTCCCGTTGTATTTTCACAAAACCGAAGGTGCAGATATGTAAAATTAACAATTGAAAATTCAATAAAATTTTGAGAACATTTTCCAATTCCGTAAATATATCGAAACATAAGGAAGCTTCTCCATCGTCCAGACATTTCTGTGCTGTTCTTGAGAAGAATTCACGATATTTTAACTGGAACTATCAGTTTCTCAATTTATGGCATTGGCTACATTGGATTCATTTGTCCTTGTTATTGAATAATTTGTAGGCGACTTATAATTGGCTGCTGCGGTACAGTATAAATAAATGACTGAACACGTAACGGGCTTGGAAGGGGTATACTTTAAGGGCTTCGATGAACTAATATCTCGGAGTGACGCGCCAAATCGTCGGGGGGTAAATTAAAGTGAAGTCTTAATTGAAATGCCATACACAGTATATGGTATCGTAGCTGAATTCAGTCACACGATCCATTTAAGACACTAACTACGCTGAACGAACGGGCGACGAAAGTATGTAAGAAAAGCTGATTCACTTAATGACAAACAAGTTAACTAATTATATTCTGTGTAAGTAAATGTAAGCGCCTTTAATCTAAGAAAATGATATTGAAATTCACTGGCAAATGTAAACTTTGCTTGAGTAATTTAATAAATGATATTTAATATACTATTAATAGTTTTATTATCACCAGTTATTTAGTAATTCTTTATTAGAGATTGAAGATAGATAATTCACGAGTGTTTAATAAATCGTTCAGCGGATATAACAATCTTATTTATAAACCAACTAAGTTACTATAGATGTCACGATATACATATTTCTTTTGAGAGAAAATTATTAACGCTTTACACAGAGTAATTAAGAAATCTAACAATATACTTAGGCTAACTAAAGTATTATAATATCTATCTCCATTTTCATCAAACTCTCTAACGAAATATATTTATTTTGGAATGCTGCATAAAAAATGAGAAAAAATAACTTTTACTTAATGTTGTTCTAAAAATATTGTTATATTTTACTTTGTGCAATGTTGTGTCTACAAGAGTTACAGTTATGATTGTTTTTTCAAAATATGAACAAATTTAACAATGCAAAAATGATTTTGGAACATGACATAATAATATTAAGTGGTGCCTCAGAGTCACCACTCGAGTGCTACGGTTAATATCTGTATTATATCTTCTCTGTATTTTATTAAATAAATGTTTATATTATTTAACGTTATTCCTATTAAAATTGTATAATTCAATAATCGAATGATGCGAAAGATCGAATGATACAGTGACATGAGTCTCATTCGATAAGCGTAAACTTTTTATCAAAAAGTAAAAACAATAACCAAAGCCACAGTAACAGGCTCCAATAGTCCAGCATTACATTCCTGAAAGCGCAAAACCGTAGGAACGACTGAATCCAATGTTTACCCCAAAAGACTGCACGCAGAGCTTTCAAATGATTTTCATCGTTGCTAAACCATAACGAGCGGTCCTCGAAAAATGTGTGCAAGCTGTTAACGCTTATTCCTGTCGTCGAAACCGGGCACTCGGTGTTATCGACAAGCGACTGTCTCAAGTAAGGGGTTGGGAAGAAATAATTGGACATAAATCCATCTGTGGCGATTCGACGTGGTCATTATGCCAGCAGGAGCGTGCCTTGACTCAAGTGGAACGCAAATATAGAGCCCGTACTCCGTACGCAACCGCATCTACTAAATATTACCTGGCCTCTGCCCTGAAATATGCCACTGATGATAAATAGGACGCGATAAGTGGCGAGTACCCCCGTAGGCGGTAGTGGACATATCCGTTCCGGGAGGTCACGGAAATTCGAGGACTCAATATGCTTTGAGTAGGCATATGCTGCCGTTGAAATAATCATTATAGTCCCCTTGTTTGAACCTCCGATGTGCGCCACCATCAAGAGTTTTTATCGTTGTCACGGGCCGTGATTGAATACCCAACGTTATATGTCTCGACTAACCCGACAGCAGGAGAAAAAGGAACATCGAGATTATCATTAGGCAGAGCGTTTTATAACTTTCTCATGCTGCGTGCGAATAATGCAAAGATCATTCGTTCTCTGTGTTAGACAGTTGCAATTAGAGATGCCCGAATTTCTAGTATGCCAAGAAACGTGTAAATAAAGAATTCATAACTATTTCATTTATTTATCGATGATTTCAGTCAGATGGTTTATTTAGCTAATACAGGACTGTTACATGTGCGTATGATTATTTTTGTCGCGCAGAATATTTTCTAGACAATGAAAGACATTTTTTCTTCTTTTAAGTTTTCGTCAACATTCGTCATAAAAACGAACTTTTCCTCTCCCTTTTGAAGCATAAAATGTATATTTTATTTATTACATATATTTGTACTTGTTACACATTTATCACAAAATGTGTACGTAGCTGCAATTTAAAATAAAAGGAGGATTAAGAAAATTTAAGACTATCGATTTTATTATTTTCGACTACTAAAATGATGGAAGAAAGAAAGTCCTGTCATCACTGACTGCCATAGTTCTAATTAATGTTATCACCGGCCAATTTCAACAAGTAATTTTTTAATTTAGTCTAAGGATGTTACTAAATATTCTGTTTAAATGGGTGCACAGTTTCTACATAAATTATACATTACCATTGCGAACGAAGTGACAATGATATATATACTTTTCTTTAATATTATTGACAATTTTAATATTACTTACTATTTTGTTCTAACGAATGTACGTTTATACATAAATTATTTTTTAGCATTGCTAATAGTGGTAATAGTGATTTTCTGAATTAGCAAGATCATTCATCGGTTTAAATTCCAATTAAATATATTTACTGTAGTATTAATAAATTATTTCATACTTATAGTATTTATTATATTATTGTAATATAATGTTCTGTGATATTGTTGTCCAGTCAATTAGTTTAGGTTTGCTTTTTGACGACATAATGAAATTGCTGTTAGTTGTTGTTTTAATTCGAGTTTACTCAAAAGAAAGTTGAACGGCCAATTGGACGTCTCATCATAATGCTTGCTTAATGAATTCCTAACTTACAGAATCCGTCATCCTCTTTTCTTTTTAAAAGAAAACAAAAAATACGACGTTCGCTCGCAGAACGACTGTGACAATAGAGTATACATTATGTGAGATTAAAATTGAGAACTGAATAATAACTTCAAAGAGTTGTATTTGCATCGAGTATTATTTTAACATTTTTTACATTTCAATGGTTTCATTGTTTAACAAAAACAATAATTAAAAGATAGAACTTGCCTACGCTTTGCAAAGACAGTTATTCACATAGCTCGTTACTATTTGAATATTTGTTTGCAATCGTCTCGTTTAAAATCCGCCAAACTGCTCCGCGTAGAGATTCTGAAAATTTCCAAATGCTGGTTCCTGGAACGGATACTACAATTTTATAAGCACCTTGAAGACCGATAAAAAAGTAGCAGGGAGTGTATATGTATTTAGGTATCGAACGAAAGAGTCGTTAATGATCGTAAGCAGCTTAAAGAATAACAGTTCTGCTATTCACGTTGTGCAAAGTCATCGATCACGTGGCGAGTGCTTGAAAGAGATCGTTCGCGTGATATTTCAATTTCCGAAACTTCAAACGAAGTATTTCTCAACCTCGGCCTCAAAGAGGAGTAGCTTTACACGAAAAAAATATCGATGAACTATTAGCCCGGTGCTCTCGACATTACGGCAACTGAATGCTTCACGGTTCTTCATGTTTTTAATGCTTTCGTGCTCGTCGCACATGTTTCTTTATGTATTATTTGTTGCAGAATTAATCCGTTGGCCGGCGAAACGGATGCCTTTCTTATTCTCGTTTTGCCCGATAATCTTCAAAAATCAGAATTTGCATAAAGGTCAGCAGACTGCTTGTAAACGTGGGTGGAACAATTTCCATTGAAATTCAATCTCCACAGGTATATGTGCCGTTCTGATTACAATAAACGAGATTCGAGGGTTGCACGAGGGGGCTGCGGCGTCGTTAAAAAATGATAATTTCCATCCTTTGATCTCGATTGCCCCGCGAATAATATTCTCATTTTCTTGTATCGTCAAATATAGACATGTCTTGATCCTCGATTTGTCGGGGACTCCAATCGTCGCAATGAATGGTTAAAAACCACAAAGCGTCCCCAACGAGACCACCTTATCTTCCTCGCCGGATCACGGCAACCTTTTCAAGGGCTCGTTTTCTCGATCCGTTTCTCTCCTTCGTCCCCTCTCGCCGACCACCTTCCCGTTCACTGTATCCACGTGCCAAAGGAAAGAAAGGAAAGGAAACTTCGGGTCCTGTTCCTTTCATCTTCGGCTCTCGGCGTTTGGCGGGGCAAGAGGAGGACACGGCCAGGGAGGGGTAAGGATCGTCACGTTGACACGTGTGTGACACATAATTGATATTTATAAGCCGGCACTGCCCGAATGACTGGAGCATAGTCGTCTCTATTATTTCGCGTCTAATAAAATGGAAAAATGCTTTTGATACGTGGCGGGCGAAGCGGAGGAACGTCGTCGCTCGAATAATAAACGCTTTACGTGTCGCTCGACCCAGCCGGCCAGTGTACGAAAAGTAATTTACTTTTAATTACTTTGTAATGGCACTTCATTTTACAACGCGGGTGATTAAATTGTCACGACAAAAATGATCGTAAAACCGTCTGTCGACGGTGCCCGGGCCCCACGGCGGGGCTCCTGAATTTCAAACAACGAGATTAAGTTTTGACGTTAGAGCCGCGGACGATTTAATGCGTGCCTATTCCTGTCGGACCGGTCAAACTCGCAAGTTCTTTTCACACTTCCACGTTAATTGGCTCCATCAGACTCAAAGTTAAGCCAGATATTCTTATTCTTTTGTTATTATCCTTAGAGTTAATGTAATCTTGACGTACAGTGCAGTTATTTTTATTTTAAATTCTTTACCATTAGGTCGGTCGCCACGATGTAATTTTTCCATACGAATGAAAAATATTAAATTTACTTTGATCCATTGATCACAAAATGCAGGAGCTTAATAAACATTTATTTCTTTTCCGAATCATTTTGATCAGTCGATCTTAATTCGATAGTATCATCAAATTCTTTAAATGTAGTCATTGTTTTGAATTTGATCTACTCATTTTTGACAAAAATGCCTAACATCTGTAATCCAAGAATGAGCTTGTTAATCCAAGCTCGCGTAATTTTTTTTCAAAATGATGAAATACTTTGTAATTATGTTTGACGTGTCCCAAAGATATTGCGTTTCCTAATGTGACAATCAGCTCAGCCAATCTGTATGCCGAACAAACAGAAACATTACCCTATTCCTGAGCCATCTATTCCCTCAGCTATTTTCTTTGTGGCTTTCCTCGTCCCTTCGAGTCACACTACCGATACGTCGTGTTTGTCCTGCGATTTAAACATCTGCATTATCGATCAATATCTTCCTCATCGAGCCGGGTGTACGTTAAATCTGGCCGCATTGTGTCGACAAGACCGGGATAGGCACATACGTGAAGATTATGTCACGATAACGACGACGAACTTCAGTCCCCCGTTACCCGGCCGTGCCTCTGCCGATGCTTTCCATGTAACGATGGCGAAAATTGTAATTTATTTATAGTTCATATTAGGGGATATTTTTTTTTAGGAAGCTTCTCCTTTGTACGGGAAAGTTTTTTCAATGTGGAACGTAAATTCTCCCTAATTGAAGCTCAGATTGTGCACAAAAGTGAACAATTTGGGAAGAGGAGATACGATTATTCGAGCCTTGCGGTTCGTTTTTATAGTTACCGATTGTCAACAACTATAAAAACGAGCGAAAACATATGACATAACGAACTATACAATCTCAGCGTCAATTAGAGAGAATTTACTGTCCATGACTGACTATCCAAGATGTATGCAGGTATGCAAACTTCGTCTTTGTCTATTACTATGAGTAATCTGAAGATTTTCTTTTCACCGTCGATTTTCAATTTTTAATTCTCACTGGTCATTTTCTAAAAATTAGATTGGGGGGGGGGGGCAAGCTACCAAAGTTTAGAAGATTTCTTTCGATAAAAATGAAAGAAATAAGTTAATGTTTTCGGTGGATTTACACGTTTCCTGGTATTTTGCAAATCTACATATATCATAAGTGCATAAAAATTTTAAATCTCACTATCAGTGTGTGATGTTATGTTTAATTCACGATTATTGAGATTGAGATTTAAAATGAAAAGTAAAATTAAGAATAAAACGTTTCATATATAAATCATGTTCATATTGATCAATTCAAGTCGTGTTCGTATGTAGAAAATATAGTAATAGGATGAAATATTGAATATATAAATCATGTTCGTATGCAGAAAATTTAATAATAGGATAAAATGTTCCACGTATAAGTTATGTTTGTATTGATAAATTCTAGTTATGTTCACACGCAGGCATCGCTTAAAACACTGTAAACTCTGATGCACAAAGTGTAACCAATGTGATTGCTAACAGTCATCACCGTCGTTTAAACAAGTTTCATATCTTTAATTTTACAATTACTGAAATTACAATTAAATAATTGAAACATTTTCCTTATTCGAGCAGGAACAATTATTAAAATCGTGCATCACCTAAATAAATTCAATTTAGTTTTTTTATAAAACAACACATGGCAGTCAATTTCAGTGTCCGATTATTATTATTAAATAAATATAATATATAATATAATATTAAATAAATATAAGAAATACATATTTCATATTTCATATTATTTCCGACTAGGAACTTCTAGAAATAAGTTATCATGTCGTGCAGAGATCATCTGTGCATGAAAAGGTTTCGTTTCTCATCGGTGCATCGACATTAATAGAAGAGAAAAAACTACTATAGTACAATGAAGTAATGTTAACATTTTAATGAAGTAATATCAGAGCGAGAAGGGTAAACATTGTAGCCCGGTGTTAGTCACGTGTTAAATGAACCGTGTGTTCTCCCTTATCATTCATCGCGTCAAATGAAATATCTATGGCGGAATCGTTTCCATTGAGCAAGAACAATGTAGTTTCCGGTGTACAGTTTTGTCGGGGCGTTAATGCTATTTAACGTTACATTTAACAGGATTATTACGTAATAACGTGTATTGTGCCGTGTAACTCCGAAATATATAAATATGCATTGGCTTATGAGGGTTGAATGCACGCGCGCGGCTCACCCGAGTCGAATCGTTATGCTAACGAGTACATCATATTCCGCTGATGTGCGTGGGCCCCTTTGCTTCCTCCACTGTATTGTGCATAGCATTAGCAAAGGTAGAAAAATTGTTACATGACCTTGAAAATCTTCGATAACGAGCAATGGTCCTACGAAGATACGATATGCACTCGTTTCCGGAACATTTATCCGCATGGATGCAGTGGAACAATAAGATGTTTCAGAATGCAGGAGTTTAGGATTATTTATTGGAAATTTTGTTAACATTGTTATAGTGTCAAATTCATTGAATATGGCAAATTAGTTTTGGATCTGTTGGCAGAGCTGATATTGGGTATTACTACGGAAGTCCCAAATGCTCTGCCGTATTTTATAAAAGTAATAAAATCTAACATTTTATAAAAATGAATCTCATAATTTCTTATATGTTTAATATTGATAATTTATGACATACAAGTAATAGCAATCGCAGTTTTAATGCATTTATTGACTTTTGATATTCGGAAGCTTATGAAAACGTTGAGTTTGATGAAATACTCGTAATAGCAGCTGTGAACGCTGATTCGAAAGGCATTTATATTTTAGTAATTAATAATAAACTATTCATTTTAACGTTATGTTTAGATAAAGTAGTCATTACTTTGATAAAAAATCTATGTACACTGTCAATATTATCTATCCTCGAATATTATTTACTAACACAGTATTTGACGCACAGTTCTTTACTATGTGTGTACATTACTGCGGTGCTTTACTGAACTGCATACCTTAACCTATTCAGTGCATTTCTCGATGAGCCGGTTGCGAACACGCTTGATCTTAGAGTACCTATGCCTAATTTGTAAAGTGCTACAATCAAAATATCTTGATTCTAGGAATTGTAACTGTGTGTGTACAGTTAAAAGAAAATAGGTTATGTCAACCTTGACACGCAGTAATCGGAACGATCACAATATTTGGCTTGCACACGTATGGTTTTTTTACATTACGCTTTTTAATGAAATTTGTGCTTGCAGAGATCCAATATTCTGAGAAAAGTAAATATTCAAGTTAAAGAATAATAGGTATAGCTCAAGTGGTCAATTTATTGGCGAAAAAGATCTTTTCTCTATCAAATTTCGCCTTCATTGAGAAACCGCAGTAATACCTACACTTACCCTAGGCTGTGACCAATTGATTACATTATTATTACATTGATTACATTATTACTTCGGTTCTATTACAAATATCTTAAAATTAATAATTGTATAATTATTTTCATAAATATTATAATATAGTGCATTCGATGAAGTTCAAGATTTACTAGCTACACAGGGTGTCCCGCATTTTTCCATACATATTTTCGCAGCATGTTCTACGAGTAAAAATATGACTAAAATGTTATATAACAAAAAGTCGACGAATACTTTGTTGAGCATGGACATTTGTTATTCATGATCAATATCGAATTTCTTTCTTCGCAACAACTGATATGCCAGTTTCTCTTCGTTTCTATCGGTGGTTCTATCCGAGAGTTCGCAGCAGTCTAAGGTTTAAAAAAGGAATGTGTCTCGTATTAAAACACCTTTACCCTAAAATCAAACCTTACCTTGAAAAGTAGGCTCAGCGTCGTAACCGACTTGTAAAATCCGTAAATTCGCTGGGAGCGTCGGAGGAAGCTGGTCATCGTTCGCAGAACATTAAATAATCGCATGTAACTTGGCAAATTGTGATTACGCATACGAAGGTGTCTTCGAGGATGACTGTAAATACAGAAGTGATTACAGAAGTTGGAGTGCAGCTTGTGCGCGCGCGGATAACAACGTTCAATGTACTACACGGTAAAACATCGTTTGTCGAGCCATTAGACAGGGCTGCACGCTCGCTATCCCCGTAGCTTAATTTACTGTGCAATTTTTACGGTGTATCACAGGCCCGCGTTCCCGTTCTTCCTATTTTTTTTGTTTTCGTTCAACCGTGCCATCATTCCGCATTCGCAACAGGTAATTGATGGACACTTGAATTTCGACGATGAACGGTGCACGAGTGATAAAATTATCAATCGCGCTCGAAGCACGAACCCCCTATGGTACTGAAGTATTTACCAGGGAATACGTGTAACACGCGTAATTTACGATAAACAATAACGAATGATGCACGGCTTATTATAAGTTCACGGTATGCGGGATGTTCGTTAACCGTATGAACGATTGTTTGCCGTTATCGGTGAATTAATTAAGCAGCGATCCCGTTGTTACTTTTATCACGACGGATCCGCTTTTTACCGTTGAAAACGAAACGGAATTCGCAATGTCTCGTCGACGATGTATAAATTTCGATAATCGACGGGAATAATCCCGGGGAAGGGAAAAAGGAACAGGAATTGTTTATTCAAGTGGGAAAATTTTACAGCAATACGTGCTGTAACGCTAGGAACTGCGAACAAATTTTATTCGATCCTCGCAGTAATTCGGCGGATTTGTTATTTCTTGATTATTACGCGTTCTATTGAGAATATCATATTTAAAATTAATCCGGCAATATACACGAAACTCACGGCAGAAAATATTTGTTCGTCACTTCATTACGTACTCATTCATCGGAGCACACGACTTCGCATTATTGTTCGATCGATGCGATAGTTATTAAAAGAGCCAATATGGCTTACAAATATAATTTAATACAAACGAATTTGAAAGCAATGTTCAATGAAATATCGCTCGAGATGCTGCGACAGAATAACGTGCGCCGTTCCAAAGCCAATGGAAGCGGACGAAGTTTAATTTTGTATTCGATGTTTAATTGACATTTAATGCAGCTTTCTATTGACGAAAGTGTTTGACACGGTGAAAAATTTACAAACGATGCGACAAGGAATATCGAGTCGCAGACATTTTTATATCGGTGGATTTTGTACGAAGCGAAATTAGGTGATGAAGGGGCCATTTAAAATTACGGTAAGACAGGGTGTAATGTTTGTAACAAATAGACTGCGGATCATTATGCAAGATAAAAGAAATTTCTTTCTTTCTTTAATAATGTCTCAGTGAATACATACTAATAAATAGATATCCTTAAATTCTTTTGATATTTACTTATGCTAAATAAGAAAAGATTCTATTTTATATATTTCCTACAAAATCTTCGAAAAACAAAATACTATAGATATGAGCAATGTCTAAATTAAGTATAACAAGTCTTCTTTCTTATTTGTTCCAAGAATGAAATTCATAGCACACTGGCATCTTGCTTTCTAAACTTTGGGACAATCTGTTGAATAAAGTAAAATAAGTAAGTATTCAAACTATCAATTTTTAACACACCAATAACTTAGTTCTTTCCAGAAAAATATGACAATGCCCTAGTCAAACAAAAGATTATCATTTAATCTCTAACAGCAAAATAAACTGAAGTGACACTCTCTCATACAAATGTTTTACAAATACAATAATAAACAAACGTACCCAATTACAAACTTAGATATCTCCTTTGTGCACACTTTCACTGACTCAGACACAAAAATGTATACTATTATTAACCCTTTCGTTGCTGACTAAAATGAAATATTAAAGTAAAAGAAATGTCTATCGTTTGTATTATTCTTATGGCTGTTATTTTTAATGTAATTCCGATCACATCACTTCCACTTAGATTACTATAAATTATATATTGATTATAAGGGTCAAGTTAAAGTAAAAGAAATGTCTATCGTTTGTATTATTCTTATGGCTGTTATATTTAATGTAATTCCGATCACATCACTTCCACTTAGATTATTATAAATTACATATTAGTTATAAGGGTTATGTTAAAGTAAAAGAAATGTCTATCGTTTGTATTATTCTTATGGCTGTTATATTTAATGTAATTCCGATCACATCACTTCCACTTAGTTTACTACAAATTATATATTGATTATAAGGGTCAAGTTAAAGTAAAAGAAATGTCTATCGTTTGTATTATTCTTATGGCTGTCATATTTAATGTAATTCCGATCACATCACTTCCACTTAGATTACTATAAATTATATATTGATTATAAGGGTCAAGTTAAAGTAAAAGAAATGTCTATCGTTTGTATTATTCTTATGGCTGTCATATTTAATGTAATTCCGATCACATCGCTTCCACTTAGATTATTATAAATTACATATTAGTTATAAGGGTTATGTTAAAGTAAAAGAAATGTCTATCGTTTGTATTATTCTTATGGCTGTTATTTTTAATGTAATTCCGATCACATCATTTCCACTTAGATTATTATAAATCATATATTGGCTACAAGGGTTATGTTAAAGTAAAAGAAATGTCTATCGTTTGTATTATTCTTATGGCTGTTATATTTAATGTAATTCCGATCACATCACTTCCACTTAGATTACTATAAATTATATATTGATTATAAGGGTCATTGACACAACCCATCCAAAATACCACAAATGAAACAATGCGACCGCCACTTGCGCGACGTACAAACCAAACACTTGGAGGGTCAATAAAAGTTTCAATTCATTGTCTGCGAACACATTTACCCGTACATGGTGTGCACACGCAGCACATATACTATCACGCTCGCAACATTACTGCCGCCATTATTTCCCCATCAACCCGGCACCATAGAATCTCAACACTTAGCAGCAAAAGAAAACTATAAACCGTCGAACGAGCCATCGGGCAATACGGGAAAGTGGGAAAACATTTAACGGGATTCGAGAAAGAGCCGAACAAGTCGAGGCGCATTTGTCGACATCGCGACGAGGTGGCAATCTACAAGCTAATACAGTAACGCGCGTATTGAATAGCGGGGCTTACGGGAATAACTATCGCCCGGTAAGTAGGACAGACAGACAGACAGACAGACAGACCAGACAGATGCTGGAGGTGGGAAGGGCGGCGGAAAAGTGAAAAGTTGTTAAAAAGAAATCATCGGGAGAACACAGAAAGGCGGGCGCGGACGAGGACGTCGGGAAAGAAAAGGCGGTCCAACGTCAAGCGGAAAAGTAATGTTCTGTAACGAAAAGCAACCGGCTGACGTTCATCCGCGTGAAAGTGCCAGATCGACTCACTGAGAAGGGAAATCCCGAAAGCCGGGAACGGAAGGTGCCACGTACATCAAAAAATAAACCGTCAGGGGCGAGAGGGCAGGGCTGTGAATGGGTGGGGATGAATATTTTCTGATGGCTCGGTCGGCACGGGCTTCGTCATAGGATTTGCATAATTTCCGAATCTGCACGGGGCGCAACGACGATGAAAACTACGCGAACTGACGTGACACTAGCGCGCATACACAGCGCACGGCGGCGTTTATGGCGGCCAGGGGGTTGCGTGCTGGCGCGCGTTCCGCTGGGAGGGTAACGGGAGGGCGGCGGGGAGGGGGAGGGGGGTTAGTCTGCGATCGTGTAGAAGATTTTCAGTCCCGTCTGCTCGGCTCTGCGAAGGGGAACGGGTAGACGTCAGTAACGGGAAGATATTGCGGTTTAAACGGCTGGAAAATTGTCCAAACTGCCGTGCCGCATAATTTTGACGTGACTTAACGGCACTCAACTTAACGCTTCTGGCCTCGCTAATGCGGCCGACCCGTGTTTTGCCCGATATTTCACCGAAAGGGAGCCCCGATGTCGCAGGGAGTTTATATTTGTAATGCCGGTGTCCGCGTCGCTGCCGATTATGCACGTTTCGTCGCAATATTAATGAATTAATTCACACGCTTGGGCAGGGTAATCAACCGTGTCGAACGCCGCTGCAGGGGCTTTCATTTTGCATAGGAAGTGAGACTGATGGGGTTCCGGCAGCTTTTTCACGTTATCGCCTGGTTGTTTAGGCCAGTAGGCGCTTAATCAAGTCCGCGTAATTGCCGAATTGCTGACTTTCACTTACGTGGGAGATTTCCCAAATTGTCAACTGGTTTTTGAGAAACTAATGGTTAGAAGTTGGCGTAATCCTGCTCCTATTGACTAGCATGAGTTTCATTCGCTGGGAAAATTTAACATTTGACATTCGTTGGATAAACGGAGTCAATGTCCACCTTATGTAACTACGAAAATGGCTTGGTTTTAAATCTCCTTGTTTCTTCATAGGAAGTTTCGTTTGTCGGTTTACACGTAATAGATTTTATTTCGTGTAGTAATATGGCTTTACATGAAACCTTGCTGCACTGCAAGCTTTTCGTGGTGTCGTCAGAAGCGCACAGTTGGTAGTTGCGAAGCTTCTCGTCGATTTCATTAACTCTTCCGTTTTAGCGACTTCCATCCATGCGCGTTGTTTAGCACAGTAATTAGAAAATAAATTGACTGTATATTTTATTTATATTTTTTTTTATTTACAGTAATTTTAATCTCTCTTTATTTGGAGCAGTTTTGCATTATATCGAAGTTGTTGTCGAAGTTACACGTTGTTGATAAGTTACATATTTTTACAGTATTTCAGACAGATCTTATTTTAATACATCTTTGGTAGATATTATATATATATAATATAATTATGAGAGAGGGAGAGAGAGATTATATTCAGGAAATAATAAAATAAATAAAAATCACTAGGCGAAATATGTACAGGCAACCATTCAAAATTGAGTATCAACAACGAACTACAATTTTGTAAATCAAATCACAAGAAGATCGAAAATCTACAATCAAAAATGTTACGATCAATCTTAAAAGCTTCATAGTTCGTTAGAAACGATGGCATTAGGAAAACTCTAATAATGCTTTCAGTCGAAGAAGAAATCACAAGGTAAAAACAGATGACACCACAGCAGAATAAACAATCACATAAATAAGATAGATTGCTAAACTAACAATTCTAACGATTATCGGTGAATGTATCGTGATAGGCAAGTTTTTATAACAACAAATAATACAAATGTGAAATAAATGTAGTATATCAATTGGGAGAATTAATGAAGAAGTTACACAAAAAATTAGCAATGCAGCAACGAACAATTAATGAACGGAAAGACGTGGGAAATCATCAATGTTTGCTTGCGTTATTATTACATCGGATACAATTGAAGTCCGAGTCTTTTTCTTACAATTGAATTACCTTTTCCACGTTCTGGATCGTCCGAAGGTTGTGATACAAAAGATGTACAGTGACAATAAAGAGAAACAGAAGCTTGTCTCCAAGAAAGAAGCCATAAACGTGGAACTCTCTACGTTTCGGCCGGAAAATGTTTCCTCTTTGTTAGCAATACTGCCTGGAAGTAGTAAAAAGTAATAATTAGGATATCATCGGACATGAAACAGATATTTAAATGGCCTCTTTCAATTAGAATACCATGTATACTCTGCTGAGTGAAAGATTTAATTAAGGGAACTCTGTCTGGAACATTTTGTGAGCTTCATTCTAGTACACATTGACCGGAACTGACGAAATATGTACTTCTGTTACACCGATTGGTTCTTAGCTTCGCGCGCAACAGTTCGGTAACCGATTCGAACGATTTTATTTTTCCAAGATTTCCGTTTCCTTTGTTCCGGACGAATTGAATTTCAGCTTTTTGAACACGGTGAATCGATTGCGCCCAAACTTCATACGGTTTTCATCTCGAGCGCCGATTTCAGGTTTTTATTATCCCGGTGGCCCTTTCACGGGGTTCGATATACTAAATTCTTCGCCGGACTTTTCGCGCGCGTTGCGCGTCAAAACCGATAGGATTCATTGTGCGTTGTTTGATCTCGTGATCTCCTCGTGCCAATCCCATAATTTTATCGGGACCCCGTTTTACGACTTTGTGTAAACGTGTGACTCGAGTGCTTGATTGTTACCCTGGGATACGAGACCGACACGTTTTATTCGCGTGTTAGTGTAAGTAAAATGCAATCAACAGAAAAAAAGTGGCATTTTCAAAAAACAAATGACCGTTGGAAGGAAACCATTTATTTTTGTGAAAATTGTTTCGTCGCATTATGCGTTACGCAATGCTTCCAAACATTTCGTATAAAATAAATAATGAAAACTTAAATTATATAAAATATGGAGCATTTTATATGTATTTATCATCTTTAAGCATCTTTCACCGACGATGGCATATCATAAAAATCGATTAATTGTGTCAATTTTTCTAATAAATCACATTAAGTGAATAATAACAATGTTAACTTATCATTATTTATAATTAGGCTTTCATGCATTTATGACAAAATTAAGTTGTTGCCACTGAAAACAGTAGAAGGAATAAAAGAATATAAAAATGTCATTGTATTACTTTCAATCCATTAAAATAATTATGGGAAGAGTGAACTTGCTATACAATTCCTATTTCTTGCAATTCATGCAAACAAATGTCATTTTACATAAAAATATACAGTCTATATAGAACTATTTATAGATGGATAAATAAAATTTAATTTTAGTTAAATCACGTACTACCTATTCCCATCGACACATAGAATATTTTAAGACAGAAAAGTAAAATTTGTTTCAATAAAATGAACGTGCAAACATTTTTCGTCCAAAGAGAATTGCAAAATATATTATATTCTAAGTTGAAGCTTGAAAGTGGCTTACTATTTATAAAAAGATATACTTAAATGATGTACTACCGTATTTCCACCGACAAACAGAATATTTTCAGAAGAAAAAACAAAATTATTCAATTGTGACACTTACATTGCTTTCTACAAACACTCTTCATTTTTAGTCATTAGTCAAACTTCACGAAACGTGGCCAACTCCGCCGTGGACGCGATTTGTCAGAATCAGTAAACGAGTATGCTTGATCGGGGGCAGTTGAAACGGACGAGAAGTTATCGCGGTCGGTTGTTGTGTATACGTGCCTCGACGAGAAAAGGAACAATCTCATTTGGAGGGACATACTTCTTTCGTTAGCCGTCAAAATCAGCAGGAGCGTTGGATGAATAAGTTGGCGGACGCGGGAACAGAGAGAAAGGGAGAGAGAGAGAGCGAGAGAGAGAGAGTAAGAGAGAGATGCAAATCAGTGGTTTTGCACGCGGCGCGGCGCGGTGGCGGCAGCAGCAGCTCGCTTAGATTTCATCCCGGCTGCGCGGCCCGACAGGCGGTCGGGAGCGAGTTCTTCGTTCTAACGAAAATTGACGATAATTGGCCAGAAAATGAACGTTTGTGGCGGATTAAAAGGGGGTGCACCGCAAAACAAGCGCGCGCGCCGCCGCCGCCGCGCCTCTATCTATGCCTCGCGTTCCTGCGGTATCATAAAACCGGTCCACGGTCTGTAATTTGTAATGAATACGGCTCTAACTAGCCCTCACTGCCTTTCATTGGTTGACAAATCACGCTCCCGCTGCACGGACGTACCACGCGTGTACACCTAGTCACGTGGCTGTGTGAGAATTTCCGCGCGGTACCCTCGCCGATAAAGCACCTAAATCATGTGACAGAATCGTGCGTGATGTCCGCTTATTGAATGCTCGAATGGTATACGATCGACGCACGATTTCGATCTGATAATTGGATTATTAGTGCTATAATATTCTGGACGAGTGGGCCGTCCCCGTAAACCTATCATTTTATACGCGACCGCGAGCACAGTTCGCGGACAGCGCGTGCCTTAGGCTTTGTTTAGCCGATGATTTTTGTTTGATAAATCTTGCGAAATATTTGCCGGTCTCGGCTAACAGTGGAAAATTTGAGAAACCAGAAATTCGTTTCGAAGTTACCGCTGTGTTGTTCCGTTGGCAATGGAAAATTTCTGGAACCAGAAATTCATTTCGAAATTACCTCTGTACCGTTTCGTTAGCGAGAGGAAATTTAAGAAAATAGAAATTCGTTTCGAAACTACGTCTGTGCTGTTCTGTTAACGACAGCAAATTTGAAAAACCAGAAATTTATTTTAGAATCACTTTAGAAGGATCCTGTTTTATAAATTAAATCCCCGCGATAGTAATTATTTGTTGGAGGGTTTCGAATTTCATTCGCGTACGTCCGATTTGTGTGTTTGTCAGTTTGTTATTGTCAAAACATTCGGTTGATAAAACAATGTTTCATTTGTACGGTGTTTTTTAATAAATACAATATTGTTCTGTACGTTCATGTGCATTTTCATAGTCGGACACTTAACACTGATTGACTACAGAGCTCATAATTAAGCATTTACAATTTTTGATCTTCAGAAACATCAAAATATCATCCGCTGAAGAAGTTTGAACAATGAAGAAAGTTCTCTAATTATATTATTTAGAATCAGTGGTTGAATAATAAAATTCAGTAGTTGAAAATGTTGAAATATGTCCTAAATGATTTTAGTTGAAAAAGTTTTATAACCTTTTACAAAAATAAGGAATTAATTACGAATGCGCTGTGGATTTTCATTCAAAATAAAAACTGTTTGTATTTATTATTTATCAGATATTCACCTTTTTACTTAATAATTTGTAGAAATTGATAACAATGTGACAAAAAGAACCTCTTCATTTCATTTTCTGATTTTTGTCATAAATGCATAAAATTCGCTGTCTATTTATGATAAATACGAAAACAATGCGTGCATTCGAAAAAATATCGTATATGCGTACTTGCGAAACAATTCGAAAACATTTATTTATAGATGATGTTACGTACATAATAATACTTTGTTGTTGTTGTTCGCAGTATTTGGATACGTACAGTTATTTTCAATTATATATAAATATATACCACGCAATCATTTCCAATTTCACATTCTTCAATAAGACCACCTACTATTTTATTTGCAAGATTCTATAAATAGCATAGTTCCTATGACATCAGCCAATATATCAGGGATAGATATAATTCGTCAGCTGTTCGCAAACATTGTCTCTTCCCCCGTGACGAAAATGATACGTGGGTAGATCAATATGCCTGTACCTGCGAGCGAACCTCTTATTTGTGCGTCTAAATCATCTGACGAAGTCCTCTATTACGGGCATTCATTCGCGTTAGACACTCGGATAACCGGACGCGCGATCATAATCACGGTATCACATTATTATTATCATCCTCCGAAAATACAGTGACACTTGATAGTCACAGTATCCTGTAACGTATCGCGCTTTCTCTTCGTTCCAGCTATCACGAGAAAACCGACAATTTTTACAGGCTGAAATCAGTGACTAACAAGGGACGATTGTGAACCCGTGAATTCAAATAATTATGAGACATTGCATAGAAGTAGAGTAAGTTATGCCTTACACAATCCTATTTTTTAAGGCGCCGATACGCGCGGTTTAAAGACGTGAAAATCAGCTCTTTTCTTTTTCGAGAAATATCTCAAGAAGAGGAAATGATATTTTAAAAAAAGTTGAATTGTTTGTGTATAAGAAAATGCGTAGAACAATGTTTTTTTAAATCCATGAATTTTAAGAACCATTCCCTAACATCTCCTCTTTTAAAAAATTAGTTAAACTATACGTATTGAAATTGAAATATCATCATATATTCTCTTGTCAAATATGTTTAAGGATTATGTACATTTTATGTACATTTTCTGAATGTATAAAACCGTAATTATCAAATTGAATCTATTTTAGCATTTCCTTTAATAAGGCGATCTCGTAAAGCAATTCTTAAGAACATTAAATTCATTTTTAATTGGTTTACATGACAATTGCTAATATAAAATTTGTTCATGACATTGATAAACATTTGACAGGTATTAATGTAACACCACACTATGAATGCATAATTTGGTTAATTATGGAAAGACTATATATTTGATGACTATTAAAAAACACTATGGGAAGATAATCAGAACGAGGCACTTTAAAACGAAAAACAATACTACAGAAAATTGATCGCCACCCGACGGCTGACATACAAATTGAGAGTTTTAATCGAAAACACGTAGAAATACAACAATAATTGGAATCTCGCAACATTGCAATATCGCTTTACTGGAAATAAGAAATTTACATATCTTTTTCTGTTATTATTAAGGAATAAACAAGGATACTTCTATCGACATGATGTAACGCAAGCTTTAAACGAATATTAAATTTCAGCACGAGTAATGCAATATTGCACTTAAAGAACAGTTTCAAAACATAATTGTAGTGGTGTAATTTTATTAATGGATACTTTATAATGCACGAAGAACAAATATGCATGTCGAAAATATTAATGAAAAAATTAACTAACATTATAGGACTAATTAAACATATTTTCTGATCATTAGTTTTCTTTTCTTCTGTGATGATTTTAATTAAGACACAGTAGAACAAAATAAATTTTTGGCATTCAAATCCAGGCACATATTTAAAAGACATTAATAACTTATTTAAAATATAAATATTAATAATAGCAATACAAAATAATGATATCAAATAAGATTAGATCAAAGACATGAGGATTCGAAATCTTTTTAGCTACTAGATCATAAACAGTTCATTAGCAGATATAAACCAATGAAGTTGCAGTTTCTTTATTTTCTGAACGCTCTTAGCTTTCATCATTAACATTATACTCATATCCCAATTCTTTATTCGAAGCAAACGTGATAGTAGAATCATGGTCAACAATGATATATTATGGTTATTTATAATATTAGACTGATCTCTTACTGATTGAACTGTTTATACACAAAGCATGTTTAGGTAATCAAGATTTTACTATATTTTCTCGTTAAATATAGACTTTGAGATCCACGTTTACAACATTACTTTCTACTTCCTTATTGGCTAACAAAACATACAAAATCTGCACTGTCGAGATTAAATCATACTAGACATGCACAACATACAGTGGTGTGCATAATTATAGAGTCAAAGTAACTTTCACATTTTCAGTGATATGTAAACAAAAACTTAACAAAATGCCGTATTTGTATATTTCTATGTTAGAGATATACAAATACGTTCTTTCTTGTTTTTGTTTAAAGCTGGATATTTAAAAAAGATCTTAACAAAATATCATGCCTGTATATTTCTATTTTGTATTCTTTCTAATACAGAAATGTAAAAATATATTTTGTTAAACTATTTCGGCTAGGTTTATCGGATAATCCAAGATGCTCATGCAATAGTAACGAACAAGATATTGATCACATTATCTCGCAATGTCCTCTTTACGAAACTCAAAGATCCAAACTATATCAGCAACTTAATAGCTTAAAACTGTTTCTACCAACCAACATGTCTGTTTTGCTTGTTGATCCCATTATTATTCTTAAAAACATGTAATATAAACGTATAAATAACCCTTGAATTACTATTTAAGATTCACGATTAAGTACATTCACTTTACTCTATAGCAAATAAATCTCATTTGAAATTTGAAAGGTTATGATAAGAAAAATATTTTGTTAAGATATCTTCTACCTTCAATTATTTCTAATATAAAAATGTACAAATATGTTATTTTGTTAAGTTATCAGCGACAATGTAAAAGTTGCTTTGAGTCTATATCTACGCACGCCACTGTATCGTTAAATTTACGCTACACGGTTGTTGATAAAATTCCGAACAAAGCGTCAACGGAACACATTTACGTTTTCATCTCGTCGAATTCGCGACCCGTCGACCAACTCATTGCGCGAATGATCTCGCGAAGTACAGAGGACACTTCGTCATCCGGGAAACACTTGTTTTTAATACCTTTCAGGAGAACAGTTCTCGTTGTAAAAACCTCCCCACCTTGAGCATCGGCACCATCACCGGGTGCAAGTGGGTACAACGGATCCTCGCGTCTTTTTCTTCGTCGATGTACGATCGTGGAAAGGGAGGGCTTGAAAACGCGCGCACCTCCCGGCACCCCCGCCTCCGAAACCCCCACCCACCCCTTCGTTCCCCTACCCAAACGGAGCCGATATCGCCTATCCACCTATCCCCGTCCGGCGCAATCAAAGATTTACAGGAATAAATAGTAAATAGAGCCGGGAGGGAAGCACTAGGAACCAATTATTACTTTCCCTGTGCGTGTATTTTAACATTATATTACACTCGGATTGGTTTCTTATGAAATTTTTTATGGGCCACGCCGGTCGCTTTGATGAGAGACTCCCTCTTTATTGAACTTTCAATACCTCCAGGAAATGAAACGGTCTTAATGATTTAGGAATTGATTTATTACATCTCTTCGTTCCGCAAAAGACGACTACGACGACTACGACGACGACGACGACGACGACGAGGACGACTGACGACGACAACGGGCAGACCCTTTATTAGTACCACCACCCCGTTCTCCCGTTCCGGAATCGTTTTTCTTCGGGTTGCAGGTGTTTCGTAAAAACGTCTCGTTACCCGGCGGCGTGGCGTTCTCCTCGCGCTCCAATAATTATCATTCAGACTCTAGGAAACAGGAGACAATTGCACGGAGGAATCGTAAGCTTCTAGCCAGAAGACGGCGTCGCAGGAGGAACAGAGGTGAAGAGAGATAGGAAGTTCGAAGGAACTATGCCTAATAAACGTTTCCAGCCGAACGGAGGGACGCATGTTCCTTCTGCGAATTTCCAGCGGAGTCTAACTGAGGAAGTAGACTCTCTCGACCATTCTTCCGACGACGTAACGAGAGGAGCCAGAGGAGGGGGGGACGGGGAGGTCGGGACTCGCGCGCGCACACCCTTTCCTCTGGCTCTCAACGTTTCCCTTCCTTCCTCCCACCGGATGGAACCGATATACCGAACATATAGGTGTCTCGTCACCGTATCACCTATCCACCACCCTACCCTTTAGTCGGAGGGCGCTCCTGAATAGTGTTGGTGGCTCCAGGAGGGAGACGAAGGAAGGTGGAAGACGCCTGAGCTGTTAGTAGGGTCTTTTGGTTGAAAAAGGGGGCGCGCATGCGCCCCTCGACGCCAAGTCAGAGCCACTCCCGATCGCCAATGACCGTCCAACACGATCCTCGAAGTGATCCTACCACCGCTTCAGTCTGACGTCCGCATCCGCACAGTCGACAACCCTTTATCTCGAGCCTCTCTCGGATGCAGTCCGGCGTTACGCGTGTTAGAGTACTCCCTCGATATACTTGGGCCGATTCGACGTAACTCCAGATCATTTCCGAACCTCCGATAGAGTGTCTCGCTGTCCAAACTGTCTCTCACGACAATGGAAATAGTCTTCCAACGGAACATCGACTCCCGCGAATCATTTCACCCGGCGATTGAGGCCGCGCGTACAATCGCCCGTTCGCGGATCAAAAAGGCTCGCAGTCCAAAGCCTGGACACGCGTTCGCGGACTCGATGATCGATTCCGTTCAATCCGCTCCCCAAAAATTCTTCATTTTTCCATGGTGTTTTTCGCCGCGTGGAGTGTCTCCGGCGATTATTCTAGTGTAGAGAGGCTGCTTCGATGATAGAGCCGAGTGGATCGCTTCTCTTTCGTGTAACTTTCATCGCGTTGCATACTTCTGCGGTTTTTTTTAGCGGAAATGCTGCAAGTCGAGGTTAGAAACATATTTCCCGCAGCAATCTGTAAGGGCTTCTTTTTAGCTACCCCATCTCTCCCTTTCTCTCTTTCATGCTCGTTTAATTATGCAGAGTTTCTAGTTATTCGATTAAGAAGTTATCTAGCGAATTTGAGCAGGTCAGGCTTCCGGCGATTAAAGTTCTGTGTACGTTTCTTCTCGCGCCCTCTCGCAATCGGCAGGTGATCGCACGCAATTAACGAGTGTTCCCGGTCTCGACCGATGTTACCGGCCCGGAAAACGCGAGGCCGAGTGGTTCGCTTCGCTCCGGCCGTGACCGATCCCGTTGTCTCATTCATTTTTAATCGTACGTTGCCGATAATGGCACCTGGCTCTGTCTCATGCGGGTACGCACATGACACGTCACGTGGGGACCACGAGTCGTTCGCTCGTAGCACGGTTGCACGTGACATCTCGACTTGCTCGCGAACGTCGCCGAGAAAAGTGGGGTCATCGTGCTTTAAATTGTGAACCGAAGAGCCGCTGTGACCCGTTTCGTAATGAGCGAGAACGCGATCGACCGGCCCTGCGGGTAATCGCGACCGTTCCCGATCAATCTGCGACCTGATGCTGATCCGGCCGACCATCGCGGTAAGTAACTACTGAACTTTTATCACCGCTCTGATTTCATTCGCTGCGAGAGCTTCCGGCGAACGTGCGCCCGCGAAAATCGCCCGACATCTGTCGCGACTCTTCAAACAGAAATGACACCGTACGGGAAATAAAATCACACCGTTCGGAAAATAAATTGACACCGTTCGGAAAATAAAATGACACCGCTCGGGAAATAAAATGACACCGTATGGAAAATAAAATGAACGTTCGAGAGCTTTCCTATCGGAGAGCGTTGGAAAATTTGTAAGAATGTAAATTCGTAAGAATGCGTCAAAGTGTACCGCATATTAGTTTGTACGTTTAAACAGGCTCCTCTCGTACGATCCTCGGAAATAATTGCTTGAAAGATCCGAGGATAAGCGTATTTCGTTTATAATATTACATTTTGAAACGGTATATTTCGCGACACACGCGGAAAAAAGTAGATCACTTTACAGTAAATCGTTTTACACGTTAAAGACGCGGGAAGTTACCTGAAATTTTGTATCGCCAAAAATAAACGACAGCGTCCACATAATAATGTACATCGAATGACTGGTTTCTGATTTTCTCTTTCACAGTTACGGAAACTGTAGAAACGTTTCTGTGAGAAATTTGGTCATAAACCTTTTCACTGAAGCATATATCGTAATGGAAATCACACGAAGTTTCAGTAATCCTAATCTTGTCATTGTTATAAAATTGTCAGAAAGAGTTTTTCTCTAAATATTTTGTGATAAATTTCAGCGGACGTTTTGCAACGTTCTGTTAAAACAGCTTTTTGAATCGACGAAAATCGTTGCATGAACAGATCCTCGGCTAACACCTCACCGATTGTCGCTTCAAACATTAAATCGAGCAAATTTCGTGTACTTTATAATGATACATTTCCAAAAATTACAAGTTAGAACACGAAGAGATCAATTTTTTGCTAGCTCGATTCAATATTATTAAATCGTATTTAATGTAATATATTTTACTTGATTTTTTGTATTATCAAAGTTTGAAAGTGACTTACGTAGAAAGGTTGTAACAATTTTGTATGTTATTGCATTTCGCGGAACTTTTGATCCATTCCTCATTATCCACAAATTAACATTTTTGACTTACAGCATTTCTGATTTCAACATCTCATATGATAATCAAAGTCATTTTATGTACCTTGAAAGTATGAGGAAGGAATTTCTATTCTACTAGAATTCAAATCGGCGCGTTACGAGGAAAAAGTTGAGAACGAAAGGATATGTCTGTGACAATGTAGAAAGCAGTGTGAATAGATGAAAAATTCGGAAACGTCCGAAGTTAATCTGCTCGACTCCTCCGGGTGTTACAACGGAGAAGAAGCATGTGTACCGTTTTTACTCCGTTAAAAGCGAGCACGAAGTTTGAATAGCGCCTATTGTGAAGACACTTCTTCATTAAACAGTTTGAAACTCACTATTAATACAGTTTCAATTGTCAGAAACTCCCACGCCGGTAGTCCAACTATCATGGCACGTAACTGCTGAACTCTTCGGGCGATTAAACGCGCATAATTCGCGAAGTCGTTCCCTCCGGTCCTAAGTAACATATTAAATCATTTTCGGAGCAATTGAAGGTGAAATTGTTGGCCGTCGTTCGTCGCTCCACGTTCGTCACATCGAATGGATTTTCGGCGGTCGCGCGAGCTACAAAAGCGGCTCGACGATCGCCGGGGAAAGTGGATCTTCGAATCGATACACGAATTTTAATTTAAACTCGAGCCTCTCCGCCCTTCGCAATCGGATCTCGCGGCTTAAATAACTTTGTAATCGCCCCGACAGATAAAGCGGTGTTTGTGATCGAGAGTTTCAATTAGAAGCCACTTCGTACTTGGAAGAAAATTTTAAGAGTCCGACGAAATTGATTCCTCGCCGTGGATTACCGCCGCTCTCAAATATTTTAGCAACCGACATTGTTCGGCGCAATGAAATTTCGCAAGTTCACCGACGAACTTTCGCTCATATTTTCTGTTTTTCCGTTTCGAACTTTTCCGTACATCCGCTTTCGTCCCCCTATCCTCCTCTTTTATTTCATAAATGTTTGAAATACCCCACTCGGTTAGGTAAATACGTCATAATTTCGGTGAGCAATTTTTCGGTACCAAAAAATTCGAGAAGCCATCTCGCACAGATTTTCGGATTATTCTGCGAAGCGGTGTAACAGCGAAACAAATTTTAACAGGATTTCTGGTCGTTCTTTCGGTAGTATTGGTTGCGAGTAATTCAGATCCAATGCGTTTCAAATTCAGTTTCGAAAAATTGAAATCGAGCACTCGATAATTTATTGTACATTTTCTAATTAGTTTCAGAGAAGAAGGTTGAACGAAACTGAAATCAACTGAAAGTTAAACGAGCTTTACATCGCACACGGTGAAATGAATTGATATTATTAATCTAATCATATCTTTCAACAAGTTGTGGCAGCGTAAACTACAAGCAAAAACGAGGTTAAAACATTGATGAAGTTCGCCTGTGAATGTTTCGTTAGAGAGTTAAAACTGAATGCAACGTGAAATGAGAAATAGCAGACACACTCTATCGGATAATACGGTAAAGGAATTTCCAGGCAGCGCAACAATAATTTTTCTGATAATTTCATTTACTGAAATATGAATTCAGAAATAGAGTTTGTCATTAAATGCTACACTGTCAGATTGAATATCGTAGCAAATAATGTAAGCAAACAATGAACACTACATAACTCCGTAACATTTTTATTTCAAAATCGATTTTGATTATTATTCGCATGAGTAAGTACGACGAAAGAGTCTGAATCATAAATCGGTAACATTTTTGAAGTTGGTAAAATGATTTATTAAAATTGCACAAGAAAATTTGTCACAGTCTATAATGCATTTCCTTCCGTAATAATCAGCTTTCCTTTAACGTACAATGCATATCATAGACATAAGCAGCACTGTTTAGAGGTACAAAAAGCCCCATCAAAAGTTATTTTTAAGAACGGCCAACTGGTTATGTTAAGTAAATAAATAAATGTTAGGAATGAAATTAAAAAAATGCAACAGTCATTTCATTACAGCTTAATTTTATATCATAACAGCCACATGCACGCTTTTCAAAGAGATTGCAATGCTTTGAAGAAAAAGTTTGAAAGAAAAAATTATGTCAAAGTAAGTATACGTTGAACAATAATAGCTTCCGTCAGAGATTGAAAGTATGTGCCTTTTATGTCCAATTTTACAAGAACTAGTTTCTACTTTCTCGCGTCAGCTTACAAAAATTTTCGATAGTAATTTCGCAATTTTGGAAAATGAACGGAACAACGGCGTCGGCTGGAGCTGCAAGGTCAAGAAGTCGTCCCCAGACGTCGGGGGACGTTCTTTCACTTTCCAGCGACTTCGAACTATGGTTTATCGCGGAGGAACCGAGGGAAACTTCTTCCTTATTCGTTTAATGATCTACTGTCTACACCGAACCGAACGAAACGTCAGCAAAGTGTGCCGTTCGAGACGTTATGCTCATTTCCAAAGCAATTTCTGCTCTAACTTTTCCGCTAGCTCGTTGTGTTTGTCGTTCACCCCGCAACTTTTCCTCGCTGAATGTTAAATTCGTAGTTTCTAATAATTTTTGCAAATTTTTCCGTGTGTACGTTTCTCTATCCCGTCGATTTTCTGCAAGTGTCAAGTAGTTAACTTCTTTGTACTAAATATAATGGGTCGGTCCATAGGTTCGTACGATTTTTTATTTCGATATTTTCTCGCATAATATTTGCCTAACGGTTATGCCTCATACGTTATTCGATGGCTTTGGTTTTCTCCTGTTGTGCGATTGTTTACTTATTCATTCCATCTGAGTAATAAACAGATTAATTTTTTTAAACTATGGAGTGTCCAGTTAATATGACTTTCTCGAATGCAAACGTTTCTGTGCCAAACTCGATTTTGACGAGCGACGCTTGGCGTATATTTATGCATAAATTTCTTTTAACAATTACAAAAATATTATTATATTTTCATATTTTCACAGGCTCCTTTCTCTATCTATATTTTTATCATTATACTTATATATATATATATATATATATTTAATATATTTATGTGAATGTGTACCTCGTTCCATTTGTAACATAACAGATTAATAAGATAAAGCTAATATTAATAAAGCTAATATTATAAAGCTAATATTATATATATATATATATATATATATATATATATATATATATATATATATATAATGAATTATTAGAAAATAATCAAAACCAAAAAGGAATTTAAATGGTTTGCGAATTTTATTCACAATAATTTTAATTGTGTTAAGAATTTTTTTCTTCATTTCATTGTAACTTAAAAAGGATATTTTCCTATTTTTATTTAATATTAGCTTTATCTTATTAATCTGTTATGTTACAAATGGAACGAGGTACACATTCACATAAATGTATTAAATACAAACAGAAAAATTTTAGTTCTATTTTGTGACAACCCCTTGCACTAAAAATTAAATTGTCTGAACATGCACGATTCTTTAAAAATTAATCGTAAGGCAAGCGGTTAAACAGCTCGATTAGCTCGCAAATGAACTACATCGTTTCAATTTTATCGAAGACAGAAATAACAACAATCATACTCAACCCCTTAAAATAAATAATGGTAGGAGAATCTAATGTTACACGTATCGAGTTTACTATGAAGACAGAAAAATAAAAACGAAATGAAATAAAATAATGGGAAAATAACGAAAATAATGGGAATCTCGATCTCGGGGATTATGAATATGCGAGCGGTATAAGTTGACTCGTGAATCCAGGGATTCACTCGTGACTTGGAGACATCTTCGAAAGCGATCTCCATACCGGAAAATAGGTGACGTGTTCTGAAATAAGAACCTCTTTAAAAAAGAGATTTTATTTTGCCGCGTGTCATCCGATGTCTGGAACCATTAGCCGTCGCCTAGTAATTTTCTACATCGATTGCGAGAAATGAAAACCAAAGGGAAATTCTTTTCTCGAATAATAATAATATAATCTTTTAGATCGAATTTTTTATTTTCCTACAGTTTTGAACTGTTCTTATTATTAGAATTATAATTGAAATTGTAATATTACATTTGCACGTAGTGCACTGGTAAAATTATAATTACCGAAACGAAATTATTTTCATTAAAACGAAATTTTATTAAAATTAAATTCCATTTATATCGCCCTTTCTAGCAATTTTGCTTAGAAGAAACCAGTCCCAAATGTTTATTCAGCTGGAACAAATTACAAATTCGTATAAATAGAATTTTTGTTGTTAGTATTTGGAGCGAGCAATTGTCGATTCAAAATCAAATAACATTCAGTTTGTATTTTGCATAATATAAGGGTATGTGCGGATGTGTTAATAAAAAGGTGGGAACGGATACGCGTGGGAAGCTTCGACGATCTTATAACACGTGATCCCCAATAATCGCTGTTTACTATGTCCACCGTTAAAATATCTGAATTGTGGATCTTTCGACTATAAAGATTAAAGAAAATCGATAGATATTCTGATAGCCGGGTGGGAAAGTCGCAGGTGTTATGGCGAGCCGAGTAAGCCTCGATGTAATTTCTGGCAGCAGAGATAGTGAGACAAAGATGGCGGAAAAGCAAAGCGAAAGAGGCAGGCAGGGTCAGGTGAACAGGGAGAAGCAAGAAATTTATGGGAAACGGTCAAGATAAAATCAAAAGAAATTTCGTTGGGTATTTAATGGTTGCACTTTAATCATTAAAATATCTTCTTTTCACGTACCTTTTCCTCAGTGTTTATCTTATGGCTATACTTTTTCACGTTATTTTCCATACTATTAGGTTGCAACATACATTCGTGCTCCTTTCTTAGTATTTTTAAAGCAGAAGAAACGAAACCTAATACATTATTTAAAAAAAAAAGAATTTGGTATGAACAACAGAATTATCAAATAAATGAATGTAATCAGTTGAATAGTAATTAATTGTTCGAATTGAGATCTTTATGCAATATACGAGTCTAAGTAAATTGTAAATTGTAAGGATCATAAACTGGATGAAAAAGTCATTCCTTTTTTAATAATTGTTATAAGTTGAAGATAATGTAACAATATCCTTAAATTCTTCTAATGTCTATACAGTTCTGGCTTCTTGATTTTTGTTTAATTATATTATATAGATTTTCAGCTTCCATGAAATGGCAACTTAGAAATCTTAGAACTCGATCTTAATGTTATTAGTCGAAATAAAAACCATTGCACGAACTGACAATTTACACAGAAAATAAAATTTATAAATATATATAACAGTCAATGTAAAACAAGATTTATTAAAAAAAATGATTCGTAGAAGATAAAGCGAATAAATTCGACCACCATTTTTGTAACCACTAAATGGAATTACAACATAGTTCTACACGTTATAAATTTACGTTTACGCAGATGTTCAATGCCTGTGGTCAAAAAATGTTAACAAAGTTTCCCGTTTCTCCGAAGCTCGCTAAGACGCTTAATAATATTAATAAGTTCCTCTTTGACGCTCAATCTCGAAACTTTCCCTCTAATAGAGCTCCTTAAGAACTTCCCGAGGTCACTGCTTTGTTTTTCTCCCACGTTTTATCTGCTAATTGTTCCCGTTTCGTCTATTATATTCGCATCGCGCCGAATTTCAACCGCCCGTGCAACCTATATTATTCTAGATTTCTGCCGCTTTGGTTTTTCTCTCGTTTGCCGTAGTTTCACGAGACGACACTATTCGAACACCCTATAAAACAGAATAACACACTAGTTTACTAGGTAATGACTACAAATTCTTTTTAAAAATCTTTTGCAATTTGAGGAATGAAAACAAATGAACTCGCGCTTTTTAACTTTTTTATCTGAGCATATATATATATATATATATAGACACTAGACTGTGGTTATTTCTGTAAAATAATAATAATAATAATAATAATAATAATATATATATATTATTATGTGATTATGTGGTTATTTCTGTAAAATAATAATAATAATATATATATTATTATATACATATATTATTATTATTATTATTATTATTATTATTATTATTATTATTATTATTATTATTATTTTACAGAAATAACCACAGTCTAGTCATAAATGAGGAAATTCCGCAGAATAATTATTACAACCAGGAAAGTTCTAATCGTGGCAATTGTGAAAATAATGGCACGGCAAGTGGTTAAATAAATAAAATGATAAGAATATGAACGCACAGTATAGTTAGCAATTTAGTTACCGTGTTTTGGCACCGCGATAGTGCCTAGTATTCCTCTCATTTAATCGATAGCCGTTTAACCGATGGTTAGTCAATGTTTATTCCACTTCCACGTGATTCATCAATGCTCCATCAAGTTAATGAAACTGCGTGAATCGGTGATAGAACGTTGCTACGCGGTGCGAGAGTGCGACCCCGTGAAACGAGCCGTTCTAGAAAGCGGCGAAAATATCGAAAACCTTTCGAAATCATTCGCGTAGACCTAAAGAAATTTCACGGTGAAGAGCAGGAAGCAGCTTTGCGGACGAAGCTCTGCTCGTGGAAGGGTGAGATATTATTTAACCCTCGCACAATGAAAGCGAGTTTATTCTAACATTGATTTAACCGTTCGCGCTACTATTTAGTTAGTTTGTAAATACATTCACGATGGGATGTTTTAATAACGGAATTGGAGGAAAAAATTGGAACGTGTCGAATCTTTTAAACTTGTGAAACGTTTGTCATGGTATTTTGGGAAGAAAAATTGAAGAATTAAACAATTTTTAATATTTTGTAAACGTACTAAATTGTATCGTATCTCGCTGTTCGAGTTTCCACTTACTCGAAACTGATAGGATTACGTTTCTATTAAAATTTAATATTGTTTCATTTGGAATCGGCGGAATCTTTTGATTAAAATTTCTGTTGAATTTCCAAATCCATTTTTGATTTCTACATTTCATTTGAAAACAGCGAACATCGGTTATTCCATCGTGGAAATTTAAAAGAAATACTGAATTATATCTTTGTCAGAGTGCGATACAGTTTCAAAATTTGCTTTCCTCGAACTTCAATTGTTGGCTATTATTATCACAAAAAATCTGAAATATCTGAATTAAAAAATTCCTTGCTTATTTACCAACTGAATTGTATTGATTAAAATATACGAATTTCAAAATTTTCATTTACTATAGAAATGACTGCATTTTAGAAAGGAAAGCCTGTGTTTACTTTAAAAAGTCTAGAGCTATTTCGAGAAACATATTCTACCTTGTAGAATGCATTATGAAAAATGCGTTCTTCAATTTGGAACAAAATCGGACGTATTGTAACGCCAATTTTGTGCTGGCCGATCCGAGGAGTAAAAAACTACTAGGATATAATTAACAAATATTTTCTCCGTAAAAATTAAATTGGGAAAATTCGATATTCTTAACCATCGATGTGATCAAACTATTAAAATTAATTACTTTCGATATCACATTAGACTAGCAGCTACGCATGCAAAATAATGCGACTTGTTTTATTCTAACATTTGATACTAATTAAGAATATTGGAACATTCCTTTCTATTGGTTGATTCAACTCTCCGTTCCATGAAGTTTGGAACACCGTAGGCGAAGGATTTTACAACAATGAATATTTTTAGGGAATTTTTTCTGCAGAGAAAATAGTTCTACTTTACGATTTTACAGCTTGCGGGTTCGAGGAACTTCTCCACTCCCTCCTTTCCCCCCAGATTCCAGGGGTTAATGCTCTGTCTATAGCAACAGGTTCGTGCATTATGCATGTGCGTGCATACATGAAAGTATTCCGGCACTAATACCGTCGATATTAGATTATTCAAAGTCAACGCCTTCCATGTAATTTACGGAAACGTCTTTCGTCGTGGCGATACGTTGTCACTAATGAAATCCTTGTCGCGCGATTTGCCGCGTGCATAAGTGCGCAGGAGCTAATTACGAAAATAGTAGCCGATGATGTTGATGGGCTGGCAAGGATGGTAATCTTCGTGGGTAGCATAATGCGAGCATAAAGTACTTCGTGGTTTGATGCTGGGAGAAAAGATCACTATGAAATATATTGATTATCGTGCCCGTTGTTCTGGCGTAATAGTTTCTCCGTTGAAACTTAAGCGTTAAGTTTATGGTGTTACAAGTACGATGTTAATTAAAATTTGGAACTTCCTGTTATACGATTTTAATGTTACATGGCTTTCATCAATGCGATTTATTCAGAATTGTACACGAACATTTTTAAACGATTTACTCAAAATAACACAATTTTGTTAAAACGATTTATTTATTTATTAAAACGATCGTCCATTTTTTTAAAACGATTTATTCACAATTGACCGATTGTTTTAAGAACGATTGTTTTAAATTCGTAATTGCACGATGTTTTTAAACCGATTTATTCACAGTTACGTTCTGTAATAATTAAATAAAATGCTTTTGTGGATGCGTTTCTATGTTTTAAATTACTTCTCGAATAGTTCGCGTCTTTTAAAACAAGTTGTATATATTTCTGTTAATTAGTATCTGCACGCTGGCGCCGTGCAAAATAAGGGCAGGTGCACATTGTCATTAGCTGCTAATATAATAACTGCAGATTCGAAGCGATTGTAGGTATTTAAACGCGGAAAGTACCGTGGCGATTAATTATGCTTCAATGACAATTAGAAAAGTGTTTATGGCTTTTAACAGGTCTGAAGAATGTTTGTATTACATATTATATATATTTAGTTTATATTACATATATTTAGTGTTACATGATACCAGTTTTATAGAGAATGTCTTCCTTTAATTGAATTTGATTTGTGCAAAAAATACTTGTTATTTAATTTAATTACAATTCATAATTGTTAATACCAATCTGCACAGTACCGGATACAGAAATAATGTAATTACTTCGTATTTAATTAATACGTATTTTTATGAATTGGAAATTGTATTTCAATGTGTACGGTAAACTGTACGTTTATTTATGCAGTGCATAATGTTCGATAGCATACTGATGTAATATTTTTATAGCAGACTGTATGTAAATGCTCGCTTGTTGAAGGTGTCGTATGCGGTGGGAAAACAAAGGATTATCTCACGAGATTCCTCTATATTCGTGTTTACGGAAAGTGTTATGTTTCCATAGATACTTCGTAACAAAAGATTATGTTATTAGTAACATTCGACGTAGAAGCCAGTTTCTCGTTGTTATAATTGGCAATCGCGAATAGTTTTAAACAATACACGGAATATTTTTGGCAAACAAGCCGTCTTTAAAATTTCTATTGTTCAACAACCACATACGGATAAGCAGACTGTCGTAAAAATTTTCGAGGGTAATATCGCGCTCAATCGTTAACATTTAAATATTCAACTGAATTTTCATTTAATATAATTGTTTAAACATGTACGTTTCCAATTAACGTAACAGTTAATTTGATAGCCGTATGAATAAGAAATATTATCGCGTTTTGGGTTAATTAAAAATGAAACGTTTTAATTGCAGAAAAACTTTTTACGTTCCACTTCTTCTTTTTGTTAAAAATGGTTAGAAAACGTATTATTGTGTAGGATGTTTCAAAGAATATCTCTGTGTGTCTTACGAATGGCGGGTAAGTAAAATCGAAAGCCGCACCAGCAATCTTCTTAATTGATGCTAAATAATTACCATCATCGTCTAAATTTTCGTACGAACGAAAGCCACAGGAACGCAACAGCGATTTCACCTTTGCGCACTTTAAAGAGACTTTTCCGCCGCGGTGTATTTATAAGCGAGCACAAAACGTGGTAGAAACGTTGAATAAATATTTCGAGGAATTAACAACCGAGGATTGCGTCCGAGAATTTACTCGCTTCGTTAAAAAATAAATTGTCGGTGCACAGGCAGGCGGTACACGGCGATGAAACAAGCTTCGCGAGTAACGTGGTTGTTACGAACGGTGAGAATCATTTATGGTGAAGCCTCTCAACTGCGTCAGATATAATTATAATAGATAAAATTGAGTTTTCTGTAATTGGCCACTTCGAGTAATTGTTTGTCTTCTTCGCGTATAATTCGACGATAGGACATATGTACTTAGGGTTAGTTGAAAATTAAACTCGTCTCGTGTGTGAGATTGAAACTTTACCCCTAAAATAATTAGATCTTCTTTGTCTTTAATCATTTCTCTGAAGAAAAGAAACATTTTTTAAAATGCGATAGAATCGTAGAATTTCCTTCTGTTTCAAATAGATAAATAACTCTCCTGACGGATTTAAAATAAGAAATATCAAGAAAAACTTCTTCTTGTTATCTAAAAAATAATAACGATAATAATAATAATACAATTAATTTCCATCAGCACACGTATTTGCAGTTTAATTGTAAGAAGAAGATCGCGGTTGTTAATGAGATCTCTGATTATACTTATCATTTGTTTGAAATAATAATACCGTCATTAATAGCATCAACGATAATTTATTTAATTAAAATGAGTCGAGTTATGAACAACTTCTACCGCACGGCGAATAATTATTATTGCAATTTGTTTGTATCCAAACAAAATTAACTATAACATTTGATATTACACAGAGACCACAATACACGCAAAGAGCGAAATCGAAACAAATTAGATGACTGGAAATATAATTCATATCATTATATGAATTAGAAAATTATCTATATAGAACGATTACATTAGATGTCAAAGAATTGTTTTAGGAAAATATTACAACTATTTCCCATTGGTATTACATATGCCAATTTTTAGTTTCAATGTACAGTCATGCGTTCGAAACGAATTCGCTATGCCTGATGGTTTAACCAAATTTTTTACAAAATTGTACGTCATTTACTTCCTGGATCTTCTGCTTGAATTGCTCTTTTTCGATGGGCGAACAGTCGACGCTGCTTCGAACATCGAGCATCGAGGGAGAAAACAGTTTCCAACAAAACTAAATATGCACGGCGAATAAACAGCAGCGACAGCTGGTGACTCGACTATTTTCCGCTTCAATTTACACGCGATCACATGCCGGTGCTTCAGCTGTAGAAAATAATGAGGTTTACATTTTTCATAAAGACAACGACATAATATGACTTCGCTACAATATCCATCGACTCGGAGTATTATTACCGTTTCCGACGAGAATCGACTGCCGTTTCGCACAATTATTTCACCTTTCAATTTATTTCTTGCTCGTTTACAACGAAGCACAAGATGCGTCGCATAAATTGCTGCAAGTTACTGTCTTCCAGCATAACGAAGATAACGACTCCATTTTGTTCAACACGTTGGATGCAGGTAATACGATTCTTCATTCATTTTTTAAAACATTATTTTTGCCATAAGATACTGCTGTCAATCAGAAAGAATTATAGGTTCTAACAAGGTTAGAGTAATCATTGCTACTATTTTAACTTTTTCATTTCGATTTTGTTGAATAAGTGATTTTGATTTTATGGAATTTTTAGGTTAAATCCTGGTTAAATTTGGGTTAGGTTAAAGAAGTGATCACTGAATTAAATATGAACTTTTAAATTTCGATTTTGTTAACTGAATTAATTTGATCCTGTAGAGTTTTGGGATTAGGTTTAAGTTAAGCCTTAAACAAAATATAAACATTTTCGACGTGAATTGTAATAAACACGAGCTGAATAGAAATGTTTTTCTTCCGTTAATCATTTTAATAAGTGACAAATAGCATATTAAAAATTATTCATTCATACGATCTATTTACCGTTTCGAATAATACCATTTAATTTTTGTCATAAATGCATAAAATCGGCGATCTGCTTATTTGTGAATTGATCATTCGAGCGACTTTCTTGCGATGTTTCCAAAAGAGGAATTTTTTACCGCGTCGACAAAAATGTATAGAAAAAATCAAATGATGCATAGTTTGATGACTAAAACATTCATTTGAATTACCACTAGAGCCACCAAACGCGTTAAAATAATATTCCTTATCTTTTCGTTTACATTTACTGAATTTGTAAAAATATTTCTATGAAAAATTTTCCGATAAAGTTACGATTATACTGGCGACCGTATAAATGTTGAATAAATCCAATCCTGTCATTATTAGAAAACAATACACGTACATCCGTCGCGTCTCATGAGTAGTTCCACTGTTGTAAAACAAATTCTATCTGCTCAAATGATTGCCCTAATACAGTAATTTCTCCCTAATTCGCGCTCAGATTGCGCACAAAAATGGACAATTTTGGAAGGAATACGATTATTTGAACCTTGCGTCTCGTTTTTACAGTTGTTGACAATCGGTAGCTTTAAAAATAATTTTATATATCGTATAATCGTATCTCCTCTTCCCAAATTGTCCATTTTTGAACGCAATCTAAGCGCGAATTCGGGAAGAAGTACTGTAATGATTTACTTTTCCGGGAGTCGTATGAATCCGATCGCTTCTCTCGCTGTTCTTTTAGGTCACTGATATCCCTTGCAGTAACCCTGTTCCTTTTTGGTGCTTTGACTCTTTGTCCAACTGTGTGTGTCTGTGTACGCGTGCATCCGTGCTGGCTAGGGCACGTATGTGTTCACGCTGCGAGTAAGAACAACACGTGCGCCGCTCAGAGGAGCTCTTGTAACATCGTGTTCCCTGTGTAGTCGAGTACGTACGCATGTACACCCCGTGTACACCGAGTATATCGATCCCGCGGGAATACACGGTGTGCGCGTATGTATTTATCACTCTAACAATTAGTTTAATTGTTTGTACAACTGGGTGACGCTCGTTCACAGACAACACCGTCGGCCCGGCTCTGCTATAGCGTAAGAAAACCGGGGGATGAAAACACTACTAACACGTGTACGGAGTTCATTAGTCTGCTGCGGCTACAAACGCGCCGTGTAACGGCTACTTGATCGCGTACCAACCGAATTCTCACGTTTACAATTATAACAGACCGTGGACGTTCGTGGAAAATAAAAATTTCCTGCGTCGATTTTAAGAAGCGCAGGTCAGATAAAAATGTATTTCTTCTTGTAGCGGTTCGATTCTTTCGATGTCTTCGCTGTTCTGTATTTCATCACGGGCCGATTTGAATTCAGAATACAAATACAGTAATTTTTTCCTAATTTGCGCTTAGATTGTGCACAAAAATGGACAATTTGGGAAGAGGAGATACGATCATTCGAGTCAAGAACTATAAAAACGAGACGCAACGCGCGAATAATCGTATCTCCTATTCCCAAATTGTCCACTTTTGTGCGCAATCTGAGCGCGAATTAGGGAGAAATTACTATATTGTTATATTTTACGATTCATATTTAAAGTAGCATATGTTTCACTAAGGTCTACAGAAGAACTAACGTGTCTGGAAGAAACATCTTAACAAATATATTGAACAAAATTGATGTACAAAATTGTGAATGATTCGAAACATATTAAGTTATTCTAACAAAGTTGGCACTTTATTATAATTACGCTACCTTGATAAAAAAACCCAGCAAGCTCTTTAGAGACGCTCCATTTCGAATACTCTGCTTCTCGATGGACAAACAATTATAGTTCGCAAAGTCAGTCGAAACGTCCCTACTCGTTAATAATTTAATCAATTTTTTTCGACGAAGCCAGTTGCCACGGATCGCACGCGTTCTACGTTTCTAGCAATACAACACCGTGAAGGGAAAGGTAACGGACAACAGCAAAAATTTCCCAGGGAAATGTTGGCTGCCAGGCAAAACGTTGGTTGCGTGCTCCGCGAGAAAATATTTTCTTCCACGTTCCTCGTATTTCCAGCTGGCGAATACGCCGGTGGTTTCAAGACGCGTTCTATATCGTCGTTGACATTTACAAAACAGGCAAATATTTATTGAATTCGGGGAGCGCCGATTGTTGTTGTACGGCTCGTTGACAACGGGAATCACCACGCTGATCTTCTCTTTCTCGTCGAAGTCAAGACATGTATGATATAACAACACTTTCTGTGCGAGTTTATAATTGGCACGGGATCAATCGTTCTCGTCGCTGTTTCACGCTGTCGAAAAGCCAATCGGATTTTCGATAGAAACGAAAAAAAAATGTACTGATTCGAAAGCCGCTGCACATTCGTATTTTCATGGAAAATTAATTAAACGAAAAACCCCTGCATATTCGTGTTTCCCGGGGATGAGTCCTTTACAACGTTTGAAATTAACGAATGACATTTTGATGGACCTTTGTGTGTGTGCCGTGCTCTCGGATCAATAGAATGGTGTTTAAATGACCACGGGCCGTGTGAATATTATAGTGGACACGAGTATTTAGGACGAATTAGAGGCGGGCACTTGAGCTATAATCAAATCAACAATATGATTTGTATTTTCGATGGCGGACGGTGCCAGCATTGTGGTGGACGCGCAAAAAATATTAGAATGCATTGCGCCGTTCAGCAAAATATTAAAAATCTACTCTAACCAAAAATTCTTATTAAAAGTCTATTGTAATTTAAGTTTCTTCATTATAAATTTGTATATGAAACTAATTTTTACTATAGATTTATTTCATATCTTTAAATAATTATATAAATTTTATTTTAAAGAAATAAAATTTTATTTAGGATAGTAGAATGTTTTCCGGTAATGAGAGTAAGCAAGCTTCTTAATCTGTATTTTCCAGCGTGCGTCAAACGATTTGATCGTAATTCAATTTTAATTGCATTAATGTTTCTGCACGAAGTATAGTTTCGAAGATGCAGGGTATTCCATAATTATGTTAACATCCGGAAGGGGGTGATTCCTGAGGTCATTTGAAGTAACGTTTTCCTTAGCGAAAATGCAATCCGTAGCTTTATTTATGAATTATTAACGAAAAACAGTGACCAATGAGAGGCGAGGTTAGCTGATGCGTGGCAGCCGAGCCAATAAGCAGGACTGGGTTTCGTCCGCACGTTGGTTCTGCTGCCTTGCGCCAGACGAGCTCGCCTCTCATTGGTCAGTGTTTTTCTCGAATAACTCTTAAACGAAGCCGCGGATTGCATTTTCGCTAAGGAAAAAGTTACTTCAAATGATCTCTGGAATCACCCCTTTTCGGATGTTAACATAATTATGGGACACCACACATATGTATAAATAGGAAGATACATTAAATTAAAGACAATTCTTTTATAAAGAACATTTCTCAATTTATGCTTGCTGATATTCACGTGCTTTTAACATGATGTAGAACTCACAAATATATTGGACACGTATCTTTCTGTATTTGTAAATGTTTGTATTATTATACCATCGCGAGGTTAACAGGATTTGCTCCAGCGATTAGGTTTCTCATTATTTCTCCGTGCCAGCATTCAAAAGGAGATCGAATGTTTTTACGCATGCTGCGTAACAAAATTATATCGCGACCAAGCTGAGTTTCTTTAACGAGTTCGTTCTGGGAACGAATTAATAGGTGTTATCCCCTTGATAGAATTTAAGTAACAAGATTAAAACTAAAGGCCCACCCCGGCAAGAAATTTTGTCTCTTGCTAGTCGACGACGTATTAAAATTCGATGGTCGACTGGGCTGAGGGTGGAGGGTCTCGTTCCGGGCTAGAGGTTCTTATTATCATCCGAGCGATTATCCGAAAAAGCGACGCGCGACAGCGGAAAGGAATAATAATATTTACATTAATTTAGACGATGAAACATTTTCAATTAGCCCGACGGGAAGGGTTTCATCGTGCAGTGCTCCCTTACGTTTGTCTTTCATTGGCCGTGTACTTGATTGATAGGATTGCGCCAACGAAAGGATTTTGAAATTTCAATATTTCCTTTGTCGCCTTTTGAATATAATTTTACGTTTCTCTCGTTTAATACGAAAATGTAATTATTACACTACTGTTTAGAAGTTTCGAAGCGGTTAATTCAATTCGCAAAACAAATAATAATAAACACGTTATCCTCGGGTATTACCTTATTAAAACACAGCTTTATCGTTAACAATTTATGAACAGACTCTAGGCATTTTATTTTATCGAGTTCTAAAATTATTTTATATTCTCTTTTTGACTTTTCCTGTATTTGAAAAAAAAAAAGTGGATTATATTATTATTCTAAAAGAGAACTATTTTCTATTGTCTACCAAATGGAAAAAGTGTAAAATATGTTACAGGTACGCGTATTCTAATATTACAAGATGATTTCAAAAAATGTAGATACAAAAGAAGTTTTTCAGAAATTCAAGTTGACGTGTAACAAATTTTTCACGAAACATATTTTCCATTTAATTAAAGTACTAATTTGCTTTTAAACTTTTGTAGGGTAACGCGGTGTAGACTTCTCTTCATTGATATTCTATGGCATGCTTTCAGCAATTAGTAAAATTTTTCATGTTCCAATTTCCAACAGTTTTTCAATACTAGATGAAAGGTCTGGTTATGGCAAACTTAAAACATTATACTATTCAAAATTAGTACACGTATTTTTGTGGTATAACGTATAACATCCTACGACGACGATTAATTTCGAAACTAACATACAACGCAAGGAACGTATAAATATAATAACATAACATAATAATAATAATAATAATAATAATAATAAACCGTATTACTTATTGTGTATAATTAAAAAAGTTAAGCATATCTATTTAATATTCTAAATTAAATTTAGAGACCGTAATACCACACATTGTTAAGAAAAAAAAATACTTTATTGTGGAGCCTATAGACTATAATTTATTATATATCAATCTTATATTTATATCTATATCTATTATCTTAATTTTATATAATCTAGTGCATTTATACATATGGAATTGAATTTTGTGACCTATGCGACAGTTACACTTTCAACAATTTTTTAAATACAAGTAAATATAATAATGTCAACATTATTTTGACACGTGAAATAACAGTTTTTAATGGTGCCTTAGATTCGCCACTCGAGTGCAAAGGGTTATTAAATATCAAGGAATTAATTCACAAGGTACGATTTAAGAGACCGGAACGCATTTGGCAAACGCGAAACAGAGATAGAGAAGTGATAAAATATTTTTAAACGATGGTGTACACTCGAAAAAAATAGGTGGTCGGAGCTAAAAAATAATTATGATCCGGCGGTAGGCAGGACTGTACGTCGTTTGTGGTTAAGATCAAGGCCGGAAGGAAAGGAGTAAGCAAGGGGTGGGACGGGGGTGGTTAGGTGAGAGGTGCGGTGGCCCGCTTCTCAAGTAACTCGGAATTAGGATTAAAGGTGGCCAAAAATTAAATCCTTATCTCGGCAGAGCCGACAAGCAGGGAGTACAGTGAAAGGGGTGCGAGCGGTTAAGGGAAGAAGGAGTTCTTAGGGTGGTTGCTCGCGCTGTCTCTGCAGGGTTGGTCCTTGAGAGGGCGACTCTTAATCTGACGCCAGCGCTGCAATTTCTTCCCATTAGCGGGCTCCTTCGCGATTAAACATTTGCATAATCTCGGGACGCTTGTTATAATTCGGTGACATAATATATATTTAAGAGCGTCGCGCGGATCAGCAATACGCGCCCGTATTTTCAGCTTCCAAAAATGTTCTGGTTCCTATCAGGTTCGCACTCACTTCTCATCGTTTTCTTAACCCGGTATCGTATCATTTTCTCCACCGTTACAATGATTAGCAATTTTTCGATTGCAATAACTAGACCGCAGATTTTTATTCATTTACCAGAAAACCCATCAGCGGAATATAAAATATAAATTGTATTAAATCGAAAGAATCGATGGGATTTTGTATAGTTATGATCAAAATAATTAGACAAAATTCCAAAGTGTATATACATTTAAAGCATTTAAGAATATTCCTGGCTTTCCGCATTTTTATTAAAATTATTTTCAGAAAAAAATACGTTTAGTTCATTTCTGTTGCTTATAATACAGTCAGAGGGTTTTCAATTTGAAGAAAGCTCGATCTAGTAAAAATTTCTTACAGGAAAAAGAAAATAATGCAATAGTATTTTTAAATTTCTTAAAAATGCCATACAATGCATAAAATTCGCTGTCTAAATGTAATGAACAGAAATTAAAATGCAATTTCTCTTTTAATAATTTCAACACATTGAAAATAATGTAACAATTTTTTTCAATTTTCCTAATATCTTCAAAGTTCTATATTTCACCCATAGATTTTTATCATAAATGCATAGAATCCGCATTTCAATGGCAATATTAATAAAAAAGAGGTATTAGGAAATTTTTAAACATTTTATTTGTCTCCATTCGAATTCCAATCTAAAACGTGTTTCTGAATGCGAAAAAATCGGGGATTTGTGAACAACGAAGATACGAATTCAGAATTCATCGAGCGAAGGATTAGCGTAATCGAATATTCATATTTTCGAATACCATCCGAACAATTCGAATTCAAAAGCATCTCGAAAAATAATTATCGCCGAAGCACCGAGCTCCCTCGTAAACAACCGATGCGAAATATCTCGCTTTTACATCGATGGTCGCAGTAGTCTTCTGTTCATTTCGCTGGTCGTCTCTAGCACTTTGTAATAATTCAAGTGGCGCAATTGAAACCCGCGGTGCCTCGTTCAACGTGCCAGGAGGTCATCTGTAACAATAATTGGAATTCAATGGAACTACATGGACCCGCATATGAGTTTCTAATATATGGTCTCATATATCGAGGCAATTGGACTCGAACACGATCGCCAAGCAACGCTGCACCCTTTAACGCCGAATTGCCAACGCTCTAAGAGGAATAGATCTAGGAACGGTGTTAACGGGCGCGATCTTTTCATATTTTTCACGATAACTCCAGCACCTGTCGCCACGGTGGTCGATTTCTTCTAAAAATGAAACAGAAACCATTATCACTTAAAAAATCGTTTATTGACGTGTAAATAATAAAATGCAACATATCATACTTATTGAAAAAGCACGTATCATTTATGTCATGTAATGACGTAACGTCATTATTGATTTCTACTTGCCTTCATTGTTAAACCCATGAGGAAGCCACATTGTTATAACTTTCACCTGCTATGATCATTATATGATTTATAATATCATGATAAAGTAAGTAATAATTATATTAATTATATGTAATAATAAATTTATGTATTAATGAATATATAATAATTTAATATATATGAAAAGGAACATTATTATAAAATTTTATAAGAATAATTTAAAAGTCGATAAAATACTATAAAAAATAAATGCATGTTTCTCCTACTATACTTCTTCATTTTCGTCAGCTCTGTAAGGATTATTAGTAGACTAGGCCAATTTTAGGAAATATTAAACAATGCAAACATTAAAAGAATTTAAGAATGTATTTACAGTTTCCTTACTTCATTGAAATTAATAAAAAAAGAAATATATATCTATTCAATTTCTGTTCCATACAATTCACTAAGAGAGCTTTCATATTGCATAAATATCCGCAGTCTAGTTATTAGTGAATTTATACTTAGTGCAGTGTCTTTGGAGTTGAAAGAACACTTTCCGTCTTCCGACGGAAAAATGCAATTAGTGAAACTCGGTGGCGATGCTAGTGTCCACTTGGATCATATAAATGACATCGTTCGAAGCTTCAAAATAGATGTTATAAAATAATCAGTGCAGTACACCCGTAACTCGAACGAATAGAAAAAGTAGAAAGATACCATCACGATGTGGATGAGAGATCTTTTCGAACATTTCGCCGACTCCTCGCCGGAGAGCAATCTCGTTTAACGCAGATTACAGACGAATGTTAATGGAGGCTAATGGGATTCATAGGGGCTGCACGCAAATAATGACGTTGCGCAATGCGCGTGCATAATACAACAGTTACATAACGACTAGATTATGACGAACATCGATAATCTCCAACGATACCTGCTGTCATTAAAAGTTTCGCTATTCGTATTCCCGACTGAGCGTGTTTCATTAAATGAATTCCAAACTTTTAGTGGCAGTAGTTTCACGCTCGATCGCCTTGAATTTTCATTCGTCTCTTCCTTTCTTTTTATCTTTGCTGTCGCTGAAGGTTCATCGAGAACGACAGTTCGTTGGTTCGATGCCGTATCGTCGAATGCGATCAACGCGCTAGGCTCGCTAATAGTTGTTTCGATTCGCTTTGGAATAGTTCGCAGCTATTATCAAATGTTGTATACTTGTTGTGTGTTTAATTCTGTTTGCACTTGATTCGATTTCAATTGACAGAAACTTTGAGGATCTGACAATCAGAGAAATTTTGGATGTTGGAGAAATAATGGAAACACTTATTAAAACCTCAAATGCAGCGAAGCTAACGTGTTGTAAATTGATGAAACTAAGTTTATTCAAATGTCGATGAAAGTTTTACAAAACTTTTACAAACGATATTGTCTGTTTCTTGTTTATTCACGGAAATGTTTTAATAGAAGAAAGTGCAAGTAAAGTGGATTTATTAGAAATCCCAGAAAATTATAACAATGTAGGATAATAATTTATTTATTAATGCTTTAGACCAGATGCTTTTTTTTAGCAAATACAGGATTGTTACATGTATATATGTTCGATATTATTTATTATTATTAGTTTCTAAATTTTTACTGAATTTTGATTAGAATCTAATATCAGTGGTACTTGTACTACAAGGAAAATATGAACAATTAAATTGAAGAATATTAATGCAAATGAAGATAATTATTTATCTCAAATTTCTGATAATTGATGGTATGGTGATGAGCGTCGTAACCCCGCACTTTTTCAGATTTTGGTAGAATTTAAACATATTGTCTTTAGCCATATATGAACAAATCTCGAATATATTTCAAAATTCTCAAAATTGTTAATTTTACAGATCTGCAAAATAAAGTGTTCACCTTTCTCATGAAATGAAAAACTATTCAACTACCAAACCATTGAAAATGAGCTTTCAGGTGGCTTTAACAGAAAGATAGAAAGAGCATCTAAGAAAAATAATTTTAGTTGATAACATTTATTTTTTCCTCTCTTTATTTTGCAACACTTTTGAAAAAATGCGGTGTTTTTATAGCACGAAAGTACTGAAAAATGTAAAAATAAAATGGAGGATGCAGCACCAAGTGTCTCGATTACGGTCCATTTTTAAAATTGACGAAATTAAAATTACATGATATGAAGAAGTTTCGCCGTAGCGAAAGTTCGTTTTTCCTAGGTTCGGTTTCCTATGTTCGGTTTTCCTATAAAATGATGGTCATGGCCGGACGGCTTGAGAGCCTCTGTTTGTTCACATCCCTATCAAATTGACTGACAACTCGCCTGCGCAGTGTGTCCCGTGCGTACACACGCGAATCCCGCGTTTCTCTCTAGAATATGATATAACTCGCACAATTTACTGCTCAAGTACGCGTGCACCGTTAGAAGACCAACCTGCGCGTTCCGTTCCGCGAATTTACCATTGGTCTTGATCCCCGTACACTCCGCTCCTACCGCGATTCCACAGGTAAAAATAAATCGAACGTGTAGAGGATTGTCTGGAAAGTTCGTGCCGGTTTCTCGTAGATCGCGAAACAGATGGAAGTTGGCGTACCTGTATGCATATACAACATCGAACGGATTTGTTCGCGGTAGAGAGTCACATTTATTCGACTAAATTACGTTCAAAATAGCGATTAGCACCGTGGAGAATGCTGGAATGAACTAATTGGCTCTAGTGCTTCGTTCGTTATAGCATCTGTTTGGTCTCGCATAAATTGAAATATATGTATTGCGTAGGCGTAATCCGTTCGAAGCCCGTAATATGGAGGAAAGTTACTAGAGGTGGAGGACTAATCGACACTATCAACAGTACCCAACAGTTTATGCAAAACTATCGATGGCTGTTGATAGTATCATCGATAGTTCTCTATCCGTAGGAGTATCGTGAGAAACACAGTGGCACACAAAAGTGTTCGTACACCTTTTAAAACGTAATAACTTCTTTAAAACTCAACTAAACGACTTGGAATTTTTTTAGATGATAGAGAGACTAGATCCAGATCTATATACAGGGTGTCCCAAAAATGTCTCGCAATCCGAAAGTAGCGGGTTCCTCAGGTTATTTGAAGCAACTTCTTCCTTTACAAAAATTTTCTCCGAGGCACCGTTGACGAGTTATTAACGAAAAACAGTGACCAATGAGAGGCGAGCTCAGCTAGCACGAGGCGACTGAGCCAATGAGCGGACCTGGACTTCGTGCGCTGGTTGGCTGGGCCGCCTCGCGTCAACCGTACCTGATTCTTATTGATCACTGTTTTTTGTTAATAACTCGTTAACGGTGCCTCGGAGAACATTTTTGTAAAGGAAGAAGTTGCTTCAAATGACCTGAGGAACCCGCTATTTCCGGATTGCGAGACATTTTTGGGACACCCTGTGGATCTACATCTACTTGACGATGACTAAAATGCCTTTTTTTAAATTTTGCTATTACTTGGGATTTTGCCATTACTTTATCTGAGTTTACAACAAAAATTTAAAAAAATGTCTTTTGTAGATCTCGGTGACTTATATGTGTGCTGAAAATTTGATCGAAATTAATTAATCAATGAACCGAGAGTCGAGCTACAGGCGTCGAAAGATTTAAAAACTGCAGATTTCTTCTAGTTAAAAAACGAGAGTTTTTTACTTTTCTTTGTCATTCCAAGTATCAGCAAAATTTAAAAAAAGCGTTTTGGTCATCGTCTAGTAAACTAGTCCCGCTATCATCCAAAGAAAATTCATCACTTAGTCCAGTTTTAAAATAGTTATTGCGTTTTAAAAGGTGTACGAATACTTTTATGGGTCACCGTACGTATAATATAAAGTTTCAGGGACATAAAAATTTGATGATATCGAAGAGTTTGAAAAAGATATAAAAGTTCTATATTATATTCTTTTTATAATACAATAAAAATACAATAATAAAATATAAAATATAATAAAAATACAGTAATAAAACAAAATACAATAAAAATACAATAATAAAACACTATACAATAAAAATAGAATAATAAAATACAATATAATAAAAATATCTGCAATAAACTTTACAAGTTATGAGCACAATCACTGGTTTTTATTTTAAAATATAAGGGTATCGACATTTTTTAGCTTCAACCTTCACCGCCTGTCGAATATTGTTAACCCTGCTTTACTGAATATTCTTTTCCACTCTCCCATGATGCCAGTATGCAAAAATATTTTTTGCACAATTTTCGGCAAAGTGATTCCATTCACCAATAAATAGTAGAAGTATTCAATGGGATAAAAATATCTAGAAGTTCATTTAAATTATATTTTAATATATCAGCTACTCTGATCGCAACTATCCATAGTCAAAAAAGAAACAATCAATAGTTTTCGATATCGAAAGTAGTGAAAAATAGTTCTCCGCCACCTAAAAGTTACAAGTCCATGCAACCATTCGAACAGAGATATTTTGATGGCAATTATTAAGCAAAGGTGTTGATTTTAGCATATTCAGTTATATTAATAATTCAATTTATTCTCGTTATTGAAATAATCTTGTTTAAATTTATTGTTTGTTTATGTGAGTATCGTTTTCATAACGTGTTGCGATGAAATAATATTAACAGCGTACTGAGTTGCCATAATTATGTAACCTTGGCAATTTAAATACTACGTATTGAAAGCACATCGTTCATTTTGTTCGCATCGAATACTTTAATCGGCAAATAAAAACTATATGATTAGTTATTAAAATTAGTTCGTTTTTCCTTTTTGCATACTATACAATTTTATTAAGTACAGACATACAGTACTATAATGAGTTCTGCTACAGCATAATGTACAAAATTCTGTGAAAATAATTCTGACAATTACGCTCTATAATGAAACGTTTTTCATTCATGAAATTCAACCGTCACGAAGATACAATTTTTATTTATTGATTTTTTTTGTTTATTGAAGCAGGTTCTGCAAGCTTGATAATTAAGTATAAAACAAAGGATACAGAAGAGTAAGAATGGATGCACTTTTGTTATCGCAAGAGATCATCCAAATAATGTCGATAATCAACATTTATTTAACAATATGATTTCCGACGTTATTTATGTCATCTTGCCAGCACGATGGCGATTTGTAAATAATATTTTTCAGAAATGTATGTTGTCTGAATTCAATATCTGCATACGTATTGGAACTTGAAGTGACATTATCGGGCAGAACTTCCCGGTAGGCCTAATGCTTGGCATCGTTTCACTGGTCCATTAATTAATTAATTAAATGAAAACTCGCCCAGCGAGATCCCGGCGAATTTAATACGTCCGGTTCCTGATATAATTGCGCCTCTGTTATTACGCGCAATGGACCGACTAGTTCTTTAATTATAGAAGCATTTACAGCGTATTATCTGGAAGTGTACACCATTGTTTGCTATTAATTATCCCGGATTAAACGCCGGGTGGCCAATAGGTGCTCAGGCTGCTACCTTTGCGCGATTATTTCAATTTCGTTGATAGTGCTGGTGACTCGGCCGATTCTCTTTGTTGATGAGAGACTCGCTGTGACACCAACAATATTACTGTTGCTGTCCCTAGGAATTAATTGAATTCGATCGAAATCCCGACAGCATCGAGGGATTACCTATTTCCCTCTTTCTCCCGCGACACCGACACGCGTCGACAGTATCTGCTCACTTTCCTCCCCGCCCTTCCTTCTCATTTTCCCCAGCATTTGATTTTTCGCATCTGATTTTATCTCCTTCGTTTCGCGAATCGAAACACTTGCTGTGCCGCTTGTAACGATTACTAGACAGCGGATTTTATGCATTTATGAGAAAGGTTATCAGGCAAAAGACAGAACAGTGGGAACAATTGCAGAATTTAGAGATACGGCTAGATTATTTTCAATTTACTAAATTTATTAACAGAGAAAATAGATTTTTATTCTGCTTCTGTTTCACGCAATCGAGAGAGACAATTTTTATTATGCACAAATTTCCGTTATCTATACAGGGTGTCCCAAAAATGTCTCGCAATCCGGAAATGGGGGGTTCTTGAGATCATTTTAATTAACTTTTTCCTTAGAGAAAATACAATCCGTGGCTTTGTTTACGAGTTATTAGCGAAAATCAGTGACCAATGCGAGGCGAGATCAGCTAGCGCGAGACGGCTGAGCCAATGAGCGGAGCTGGGCTCCGTGCGCTCGTTGGCTGACTTGCCTCGCACCAGTCGAGCTCGCTTCTTATTGGTCAGTGTTTTTTGTTAATAACTCGTAAACAAAGACATGGATTGCATTTTCGCTAAGGAAAAAGTTGCTTCAAATGGCCTCAGGAACCCCTCATTTCCGGATTACGAGACATTTTTGGGACACCCTGCATAATATGTTGTCTAATGGTTGCCTTCGATAATCGTCGTGTCAAGATGTAATTTACACTGGCAGCGAAATTGGGAAGAAACGATTAAGAGTATTGTTAAAAATACATATTAAGAAACGAAATTGAACAAATCGCTCTGGTTTAAAAATTTTCCTGCAACGAGGATAGATTATTAAGATCATAGATAATTTTATACAATCAAATTACAATGCTTTTTCTTTGTTACCATTGCATTCCGATGAAGTAAGTGACAGAGAAGACTCAATCTTCCGATTATATTAATTCGAACCTCCGTGCACATTTCTGTTCTCATAAATAATTTTTCGAATATCCAAATAAAGAAAAGATTTCGTTCACTGGGTTCACGCAAAAGATTGCGGATTGTTAAAAATAAATAAATTTCGTAAAAAAAATTCCCTTCCCGGCGGCTGAAGATTTCGTAACGAAGTAGCAACGTAAAGTCCACACGTAAAGATCGCCGCGGTCAAGTTTCTACAGTGGATAGAGCCCGAGTTTTAGAGTTTCGGCGCTGTATCCTCTCTGCCACGCCAGATCGGTTCATAAATCGTCTTTCGACGGTAGTCTGGTGGTTCTTTGGTGATAAGGAAGCTGGCGCGGGACATGGGGCAGGGACTACATCGTGTATGGCGGTCGGCATAGCTAGGAGGAAAACTGTACTCACAAGCAGACGTATCGGAACGGTGCCTAAGAAGCATAAAATCCGAAAATCCGTGAGATCCGAGCGATTTCGTTCCCTTCTGCTAGCCCGTCCTTCCTTCGTCTTCCTACCTTCTTCTTCCTCTCTTTGATTCAACCAGTCTGCCCCTAACTTCTTTCCGCCCGCACCGAGACCTACCTCCCGAAACCCGACGCATTTAACACAGCCTGGTTTCCGGAACATTCTTGCGAAATCTCCGTCAAGCCGAAAGCAAGCTGGGGTTTACCATAGACGTTGCGAGAGATACGTCTCAGGTGAACTGATTGTTTGCTTCACTGTCCTCTATTCTTCTCTCACTCGTGCCACTTTTTGATTCTTTAATTAAAATTTACAGTACCGTAAACAATATAGTGGAAAATAAAAATAATCTTCATCGGCTGCAGCAAATATGAGCGAAATAGTAATTTCTTTCATCAATAATTTCAGTTAGTTCATTTAACTTTTAACTCTCTTGATCATTTTTTCGTTTTATATTTCGATCACTCATTTTTTTTATTGTAAATAGATTTTCATTATAAATAATAACGTCTCCTCGGTTTAATACATATGAAAACAAATGTTCAGCAACATATATAGATTATTTGACAAATAATAAACTGCTGTTATAGTTCAGTGTGAGCACAATTTTTAACTTATTATTAGCAATTAGATTATTGTGAGAAAATTATATATTGGATAATAACAATATTATTAGAAAACGTTACTATTACTTGTTTATCGTGTAAGGTAAATGTTTATTTTAACATTCTTCTTTTTAATACACAAAAAGTATAAAAAGAAATTAATAAAATTTGAAATATTATATTTGAAATTGTAAATATTTTACTTAAAATATACGACTATCTCTCCGTCCATGAGCTGCTGTAATTTCGGACTTCTAATTTCTGGTTACTCTTGATGAAAATCGCCGCCTAAGGAAATCAAGTTAACGAAGATTTCGTATTATCAGCGGCTAGAATCTTGAGTTATTAGACGTGAAGGCGTCGATTGCTGTTTCATCCCCATCATCCTTCATCATTCTTCTTGAGACTTACGGTCGGATAAACGTAGTCGATCATCTAACCCCAATCCCGCAACACCTCATTTCATAATCAATTACGTCGATGATCGAAGTGCATCCGATGATGACCAAATTATTCAATGTAAATTCAAAATATTTGAATATAAATAAGTATCCTCTCAAGAGGCTCCATGAAGCCAATAGCTATTATCTTTCAAAGATGAGTAATCGTGTCTATCGTTGTTTATTCGAGCTCTTACACTTACGATAAAACAGTCATAGTATTATATATTTGTTATTTAGTACCATTTGTTAACGAAATACTTAAAATCCTTATGCATGCACTATTTCGTATTAATAACTTCATGAATTTCTCGAATTCAACAATAGCATACTGCAGCCGGTTACTTTGGGGTAACCAATTACTGCACCTTTGGTTCATTTTCCGGCGTAATTCACTTTATATTTATTGAATGAGACATGTGACATTTTTGTATCTAGAAATACACAAAAGGAAAGAATAAAAAAATATAATATGTCTTATTCGATAAATATATTGTTAATTACACCCGAAAACAAGCCAAAGGCACAGGAATTGGCCACCCCACAGTAACCGGCTCCACCATCCTATCTTTTGGTAGAAACATTTTCGAAAGCACGTACAATACTTTCAGAAAATGAAATAAAAAAAATCATCGATTTTTCGTAGATTCTAGACTACAATATACTCCCTTAATGCTCGAGTTGTCGATTGTCCTGTCGGTCCTCCGAACTTCCCACGGATCCTGCCCCATCCTTCTTAAAACCAACAGTCGAATGAAGCTAGTCGATCATCCGGCCCTAAACTCGTGACGCTTCACCCCATAAGCAACTCCTGTTAAGATCGAAATTCATCCAATTATCGTCGAATTCGGTCGGCTATAAGTAAGCGTATCCGTGTTGCGAGAGGCACGGACGCGGCCGTAATCGAGGAACGAGAAACTCATGAAAGAAGCAACCTTATTTTCCACCCTTCGACGGCTCACCCTCGGCGAGACAACCCCCTGACGTCGATCCCTGCCGGTCGAAAAGAACGGGGAAGGCCGAAAGCCAAGTAAATCTGTTCCAATTCCCCTAGTTCCACGGCTGAACGTCCCGCAGCCACGTTCACGCTTGTCCCTTACTTATTCCTTGCGCCCTATGCGCTCCGTAGGCAGTAGCTTACTTATTCCCTTAAGCCCGTTTCCATCGTACCTGGCTTCACCGGATATGACATCGTTTGCGCCGTTCTCCAACGGCTTTCATTAACCCTTGCCTGCGTTAAACATTTTTCCTCGGCGTAAAGTGTCCGTCGAACGCGCTGCAATTTGGGAATCAACCGCTGGGAATGACAGAGGGCTTGAAACTTTCTGCTGCGATCGACATCTTCAAGCGTCAGGTGTTCTATTCTCTTTTGGTTTATCATCGTTATGGCAAAATAAAAATTGTATAAGTTCATTGTAAGATACGCTGGTTGGATGAGAGTGTCTTTCCTGTTTCAATAATTGGAATAAGTTGCACATAATATAAGAGGACTAGAATCATAGTGGCGCAAGTGACATTTTCGGAAATTTTTACTTATGTAGTAAAAAGGAAACTGAAGTAAATTGTGCAGTTATTATAAAAGTGCTAATAACAATAACCGTTCAACTATCTTCGGAAGGATTAAAATCATCCTCCTCAAAACGGATTAACTATAACGGCATTGATAATAATTCTAAACTGCGAATTTTGTTGCATTTGCAACATATGCGAGCTTCTAAAATAAAATTTCAACTTTTATAAAATCCATTATGAAAATGGAAATTTGCATAATAATTTATCTAATGTTAACGTCTAATAACTTCGCAACGGTGCATTTAATACAAAACAAATATGTATAGGAGCCAGTTATTGTGGAGTGACTAATTGCTGTGCCTTTGCTTTGATTTCGGCTATAATTAATTTTATATTTATTGCATAAGACATATCACACTTTTTCATTCCTACATTTCATGTACTTCTGAATTAAAAAATTTTATACGTCTCATTCGATAAATGTAAAATAAATTATGCCGGAAAACGGACCAAAGGGCACAGCAATTGGTCACCCAGCAATATCCGACTGCACTGCTCTAGCTGAAGAAAGTGTAGCGTGACTGGAGAGGGAAAATAAAATTTCAGTAGCCGCGTAAGCGTTAACGCTGCAGTCACGCGAGTTGATTTTGTCGTCCGTTACTGAGAAACGTTCCCTACATCGGTAGACGTTAGGTAGATAGGATCCGGCTACGTCCGTCGTAACGTTCGTTATAAAAGTGCTCGTGCGACCGTAGCCTAAGTCAACCGAATGTCTATTGGGGTCATTAAACGTTGGGGTTCTTCGCTTTATACGCCATAGGGAAATTGATTTTCTGGAACGTAAAGTGTTTAGGCGTGGAAATGAACGCACGAGCCGATTGTTCTGATCCCGTACATGTAATCCAGAATTGCAACGACTATGGACACCTTAGGCCTGCTCGAGCACAACCATACGCTAAGGTTCTAGGAAACTGTGTTCGTAATTGGGCAACTTTTATTTCGAGTAAAAGGAAAGCAAGCTCTGCCAAATTAGAATTCAGTTAAAAATACACAAAATATGAAGAGGGAATCCAGAAAATTGCGCAATACGTCAAGAAATTACTAAAACCACTTGCTCCAAGTGAAACTATTTTCTAAAGTTTACTAGTATAAGTTTCCGTGATACGTGAAGCATCGAATGAGATTTGACGAATGGATTACAATCAATTTTTAAGGAGACAATGCGTGAACACATGAATTATTTATAGTGCATTTTCATCGCATTATCGTACTTGTTCCTAGAACGATCCCCCCTTTTATTTTTCGGTATGAGCAACATTGTGGGGTTGTGTTGTAATATACGTACAATATATAATAATAATAACAATAGTAATATAACGTATAATATATAATAATAACAACAGTAGTAATATAAGGTATAATATATAATAATAATAACAATACTAATATAACGTATAATATATAATAATAACAACAGTAGTAATATAAGGTATAATATATAATAATAATAACAATACTAATATAACGTATAATATATAATAATAATAATATATATGTAACTTTAATGTTTTAATATTTATTTACACGTTTGCAGCAAATTAAAAATCGTAGGAGTTTGCTGGCATCCCCAGCAGGTTGTTCTAGGGTTATTAATAGACTAAACTTATCTGCATGAATTAAAACAAACAGAAAAACAACAGAGAATAACATAACTCCATTCGTCATTTTTTCCAGTGTCTCCGCTGTTAAGTATTTTAGATTATTAAATTGCATTACGATTAAATCGTACGATCCACAATCGTGTAAACCATTCAGACATAAAATATCATACCTATCTCCAATTAGCTCCGCGATGTTAACTTATCAACGAGCATTCGGCTACAGCGAGCAAGGGATCAATCACTACAGGCATCCTAATCAAGAGCTACATACGTCATGACATCGGTGTTCATTAGCTCGCGCAGGATTATTCTAGTACGATTGTAATATTATCGCCGATATTAGACGTAAAGGAGGGAGATATGCACGAAATAGTGCAATATGCTCTACCGATAATCTCAGACGCTGGAAATGAAAATGCAATTTCTGGCATACGTGTTAATTTAATAATATGAAATAGTAACGTAAAGCTTGAGCGTTTCATTTTGAAATTCAAAGTGTATTGTATTGGTGCACGTTAGTAGCTGAAGTTGATTCGTTGTTTAAACGAGAGTGTTTTACAACGAAAACCATCATTTTTTAACGGTACGTGCACACGAAGCACTGAAATTTTCATATCACAGCGTTACCCGCAGTTGCTCGTCCTGGGACATTTTAAAATAAACTTTAATATTATCATTGCAACACTCTGCATTTTAAACATGTGGAGCGTGAGCGCCGAAAGAGCATTTTCGTTACAAATGCCAGCAATTCGGTCTATTGTTAATTTCACGGCGGTCTGTTGGATTTAAGAGAGCGAGCAGCAATTTTTATATATCCGAGAAAAGCTTTCGCTGCGGCTAAAATGAGAATTTCACGCATGCACGTAAGTTTGTCTCTGTGTTCTGTTAAACGTGACAATGAAAACATACTTCAATAATTCTACTATTTCTAGCTTCTGTCACGAAAGCAATTATTTCTTCTTGATCCCTTCTCGTCGTAAGACAATCTGAAGAAAATGTAAACGTCATTCGCTTTATCTTTTCGAGTTGGTTGCAAAAGTATCGATAATCAAGCGGCGATAAAAATTGGATAGCTACACAGTATCGTTTGAAAGAATACCACGATCATTTACTTTTAATATTAACAATTGTTGTTACATTATTTCTTTATTTTTGAACAGACTAATTATTTTCAAAGTTTTAACATTTCATTTTTTCTTTAACCCGAGAAAGATAACCTACGTCGCAGAGGCGCCTGCGAAGACTGTTGATTTTTGTTAATTTTTCATAGAGGTCTAGTGATTTAAGTTTAAAATTACTTAAAATATAAAAAAATATAATATAAATGCATTTTATTTTTACAATAATGCCAAACCTTTAAAATGACTAGATTGACTTAAATAAATATCCATTGTTAGTATAAAATTGACGCCTTAGAAAAGCATGCGCCTCTGAAGCGTATGGTTATCTTTTACGTACGTTGTCATATGGTTATCTTTCTAGGGTTAAAGCCTTACTTATTATCTTGCTAAAAATACCAAATTTTGGTAGGTACACCAACAAAATTCTTCGATTGTAAAAGATTAATATAGTTGACAAAAAACAATTAGAAAATATTTTCTGTTTCCATTTCCACTTTAAAGGTGCGTTACCATTTATTAACACAAAAAGGGGTGAACTGTTTCAAATTGGTTGATGAGATTTTTTTCAGATAAATACAGAGTTTTATAGTATAGAGTTTTATAATCAATGTTTAACGGAATCTAATACGTAGAAATATAGACAGAAAATCAATAACCAAAAAGGACGGACGTCCTCAGATCAAAAAATATTAACGACAACTGAAAAACAAAAATAGTAGCACTCACTCTCATTCCATGATTATTTTCCGTCATTGGTAAACCACAATAGTTCAAGCAATTATGTTAATATTATTCTCATCTATTACACTGTCCTATTCATAAATATTAATGTCCCATCAATTTATTATTATAATTAACACTCTATGTATCGGAAGCATATTAGTAGGCTTCATAATGATTGAACCGTGTCTAAATGAAGCACGATCATTCTGTTTTAAATTATAATTACAAAAGAACTTGTTACATTATATCGATCTAAATAATCTGATGGATTATGCGTCAGATTAGTATAGTTTTTAGACGCCACATACATTTATAGTTAGACAGTTTAACCATTCCAACTGTACCAGATACGAATAGAACAATCTTTTCGTGTCTTCCATATCGTGTTCTAAACGTAAGTGTCCCATTCATTGCACCTCGACCCTACGAACTGAACATCAAAAAGGTAAACGAGCCGACTCCGATCCAGCAAGCGCCATTAATTTCGGGCTGAGAAATTTTCTCGTCAATATTTCCGGAATTCCTGTGTGTAATTGGAACGGTTTTTATTGTTTATTATGGGTCGGGCATTGTCGTGTTGCGTGTTGCATTCGTACGAGGTCAAACATCTGCGCGCCCGATGCCTCTCACGTAGATAGGTATGTGTTTATTAAATTCAGAATTAGATGAGCTGGCTGACATCTCGGATTCCACAGTTCCCTGGAAACGGCGAATCAGCATTGTCCGCTGTTGGCCCCAGAGCCGGCTTCCTGCTCCGGTGGTTGGTGCATATTGCACGTGTACGTGCGCTTATGTGCCCGATGAACGCATAAAGATTCGTCTGTGTACGTGTGCCGGTACCTACTTGTCGGATATATGGAACCCTCCGAGCCTCTTCCTATGTATTCTCGTCAACTGCATAAAGACCCGCGCGTTTAAATTATTTGCCGGATATTTACGGAACAGGTCTCGCCTGGCCATTCTAATAATTACTTCCATGATAAAAAGTTATTCGAGCGAAGCCACAACGTTCGTGGAATATTATTATCAAAACGTGTCTCATGAAATCAAAACGTCATGTTTTATTAACACGTTCGTTACCAGCGTCACACATCAGCGCGTGTGCGACGTCCGCGATTTTGTGTTTCGCGTAAAGGGCATCGAATTAATTTTGTGAATATAATTATTTAAAATTCTTACACACAGCGTGATATTTAGGGAATTCGTAGCTTCTGTTCGACAATGCGGAGATTCGAATGTTCGAATTAATTTGAAGAAAGCCAAGTTCACTGTCGATATTTAGACAATTAAAACAGACGTTACCACCCGGGTAAAAATATTTAATGAAAATCCTGCTGGAATATCGACAGCCGGAATTCGGCTGGATTATTAGGACGAACGCGTATTAAATTTGAAGGATAAATATTTCTTTATTCGAGCACTTGAGGAATCTCCGTAGAGAAATTCTCCTGCAGAAGTAATTAAAGCAGGTGTATTCTGCTTACGTGGCCTGTACTTTTTCCATCCGTTTCCCGGTTCGCTTTGTCCAACATGCGCATCAAAGTTTTTCGTTCTTTTGGGCCGCGGTATGAAAAAAAGAACGGCACCGCTTTCGGTTGGGAGATAAAGCATGTACTTTCATGAGCTTTTAAAATTCAGTTCCTGAACTCCGGAATATTTCATATTTTCGTCCATCGGATTACATCCAACAATATAATTGCTTGGATTAATTCCACCTGAATCGGGGGCTATTGTTCGCCAAATGCATTTCTCTAAACGATTGTTCGAAAACGATTTATTTCATGACTTAGGACGTTGAACGGGCAGAAAATCTGTATTTTAAGGGATATTCGTGCGTTTTCGCAATTTGTACTATTACGTAATTTTCAGTTAAAATTATGTGCGGTTCTAATTTAATTAGAAATTAATATAAATTTTAATTCAAAGTTACGCGCAGTTCTAAATCAATTAGTAATTAATATAAATTTTAACGTAAAATGATGCGTAGTTCGAATTCAATTAGTTATTGATATCACTTTTGATTTAATATCATGTGTAGTTCTAATTCAATTAGAAATTAATATACAATTATAAATTGTCATTCTGTACATTTAAATTGCAGAGCAATAACATTGTTGTTATTGATAACTTTTTCATTATGTGTTAATACAGAACTATGCGTGAGATATAAATCAGCGTAACAATGATAATCCTGTCTGCGCCTTTGCGAAGAAAAATAGCTAATATTTACATCAATGTGGTACAATACCGAAAATACATATAGTCGAAGCTATTTTAATTCGAAATTCAAGAAAACGTTTCCTGATCTACAGTATTTCCATTTTGTATTGTTCATCGCAATTTATGCATATGAAACGGTGCCTATTGGCAAATCTGATACTGCCACAATTATTTTGAAAATCGTACAGCAATGTTTTAGTGTCGCCTCAGTGTGACCACTCGAATGCACAGAACTAATATTCTTGATTTCGAAGTTCCAAGGAATTTTCAACGCATAAGAAAACAAATTTTCTTCTCACATGGACGTTGAAAAATTGTATCATTGGCAGAAATTATTGTTTTCCAGGCCTCTGTGAGTCGCCAACTGTGGCCGAGCCAAGTCTATCCGAGTTCGCCGCGCGACCGGAATAACTTAATCAACAATTTGTTTCTTTCCGTCGTTGCGGGTCGGTTACACGGCCAAGAAAAAGAGAGCCGCCTTTAATCTCTGGTTTCCTAGCCCGGTACTCCTGCTATCTTTGCCTTTTGATGCAGCAGCCCGGGGATGGAGTTCCGCTGTTGCTTATTTTCGTGCGGTTTCTCAAATTATATGTCCAACTTATTTTCCCGCTCGACTCGCCTCGGGGATTTCTGCGACTCCCTCCGCCGAACATTCCATGACGTATCAGTACGGAGACAGGGTTTCAAGCAGGAGAAAGACTAACAGGGAACGAGAAGGTGGTGGTGAAGGAGCCGGAGGATGACGATGAGGAGCGGGAGAGCCAGGGGGCGGGCAGCAATGTTCTCAAAAGGATGAGGAGTTTCTTAAATCCCAAAAGAACCGCGTCATTCGATTCGATTTCCGAAGCGCGCTATTCTGTTTGATGTGAACGCTCTTCGTGGAGACGAGCCGCCACTTCCTTTGCCGCGTCGCGATCTCCGTAACTTTTGATGCTTAAAAGTGTGTCTGCAGCCGCGATACGTTCCGTTCCTCGCGCAGAAAGGTGCCAAGTAATTGGCTCGCCGCTCGATGTCGAACGTAAATGCAGCCTACGGAAATCAAATCGAATTATCACCCTGTTCTTTTGGGATTTAATAAGCTCCGCGCTCCTTTGATGCCGCGTCGACGAGCCTTCCCCGCGTTTCTTCCCTGCAGCGTTGCTTCTCGCGGCGTTCTTCTGCGACGGCCGACCGAATAGCGGCAATATGGAGACGCTGCGAAAAAATTCCTTCCTTATACTATGCCTGTCGGCGATGTAATTTAAAATAACATTATAGGATTTCCCGGTTGGAGCTGATGGATGGTTCTTTTCAGGAACAGACTTTTGAGGACATTTTGCGACGTGCTCGTTCGCGGATCATTCTGCGGATTGTCTGACCTGTAGAGGGCCGGCAAATTTCCTCATGTACTACTGTGATCAAAAAGTAAGGTGAATTTGTTTATAAAATGTAAATTCTTTATTTATTCTTCCAAATCAATTTCATCCCCTTCAAAGTAATCCCCGTCCGATAAAACGCACTGTTTCCGACGCTTTTTCCAGTCCTCGAAACAGTCGGAATAGTCTTTTTCCGGTATATAGTCTTTTTCAAGACCTTCTTCGATTCGGTTTTTATCTCCTCAATCGTGTCAAAACGGCGTCCCCGCATTGGCTTTTTGAGTTTGCTGAATAACCAGAAGTCGCACGGAGCCAAATCAGGCGAATACGGTGGTTGCGGAACGATATGAGTCGAGTTTTTGGCAAAAAAGTCGCGAAGAACCAATGCAGTATGACATGGCACCAATCGAGACTTGACGCGTTTGAGACACAAAACATCCTTCAAAATGGTTTGGACTGAGCCAAATGATATTCCAACACTATCAGCGAGGTCTCTCATTGTCAGTCGACGATTTTCAAGCACCAAATCTTCGATTTTTTTGGACGTGGCCCTCGTCGGTAGACGTTGATGGTCGTCCAGAGCGCGGTTCGTCTTCAACGCGTTCTCGGCCCGCTTTGAACTCGTTGTACCACTTATAAATGTTTTTTTGTGCCATAGTTTGATCACCAAAGGCCTTCCGCAACATTTTCAACGTGTCCGCACAAGAATATTCGTTCCGCAAACAAAATTTGATGCAAGTTCTTTGCTCAACAAAATCACCCATTGTAAAAATCGAAAAATTCACTTTTGGTTGTTTACAAATACACGTGTAACTCGGAGATAATTAAACCTTTTGACAAACAGACGCTTGGTAAATGTTATAGACAGTCCTACCAACCTAGGAAAAAAACAATTGCCTGCCTTCCTAATGTCCGGGAGTTTTAAATGACAATTTCACCTTACTTTTTGATCACAGTAGTAAGTCAGTAGTTTTACTC